>NC_041219.1:22342287-22429471 GCF_002837175.3 Physeter macrocephalus
GTTCCCTTTTCTCCACACCCTCTCCAGCATTTATTGTTTCTAGAGTTTTTGATGATGGCCAATCTGACCGGTGTGAGATGATATCTCATTGTCGTTTTGATTTGCATTTCTCTAATGATTAATGATGTTGAGCATTCTTTCATGTGTTTGTTGGCGATCTGTATATCTTCTTTGGAGAAATGTCTATTTAGTTCTTCTGCCCATTTTTGGATTGGGTTGTTTGTTTTTTTGTTATTGAGCTGCATGAGTTGCTTATAAATTTTGGATATTAATCCTTTGTCAGTTGCTTCATTTGCAAATATTACTCCCTTTCTGAGGGTTGTCTTTTTGTCTTGTTTATGGTTTCCTTTGCTGTGCAAAAGCTTTTAAGTTTCATTAGGTCCCATTTGTTTATTTTTGTTTTTATTTCCATTTCTCTAGGAGATGGGTCAAAAAGGATCTTGCTGTGATTTATGTCATAGAGTGTTCTGCCTATGTTTTCCTCTAAGAGTTTGACAGTGTCTGGCCTTACATTTAGGGTTTAACCCATTTTGAGTTTATTCTTGTGTGTGGTGTTAGGGATTGTTCTAATTTCATACTTTTACATGTAGCTGTCCAGTTTTCCCAGCACCACTTATTGAAGAGGCTGTCTTTTCTCCACTGTATATCCTTCCCTCCTTTATCAAAGATAAGGTGACCATATGTGTGTGGGTTTATCTCTGGGCTTTCTATCCTGTTCCATTGATCTATATTTCTGTTTTTGTGCCAGTACCATACTGTCTTGATTACTGTAGCCTTGTAGTATAATCTGAAGTCAGGGAGCCTGATTCCTCCAGCTCCATTTTTCGTTCTCAAGATTGCTTTGGCTATTCGGGGTCTTTTGTGTTTTATTTAGCTTTATTGCCCAATCCCCCTGGCTTTAATATAAATGGCAAGAAAACATCCTTGTTTCTGATTAAGAGGAAAGGCTTTCAGTTATGCCAGTAAGTATATTAGCTCTGGATTTTTCATATATGTCCTAGATCAGGTTGAGGGAGTTTCCTTCTACTTTTAGTTTGTTGAGTGTTTTTATCATGAAAGAGTGTTGGTTTTTGTCAGTGCTTTTTGTTCATATACTATGATGACCATGACCATGGTTTTTTTGCCCTTTATTCTATTGATCTGGTGTATTACATTAATTCATTTTTTGTAGTTAAACCAACCTTGCATTTCTGGGATAAATCCCACTTGGTCATGAACTAAAATCCTTTTTTTAATGTTGGATTTAGTTTCCTAGAATTTTATCAAGTATTTTTGTGTGTATATTCTGTATAATCCTATTAATATTATATTACATCTGTAATGTGTTACAAAGCCCAAAGCACATTGTTATAATTATTACTTTCTATAACTTTGTATTTCTTAAAGTAGTTGAGAGGAGAAGGGAAATACATATCTATAGAGTTTGATACATTAGCCTTCTTATTTATCATTTCTAGTTTTCTTCATTTGAGTTACCACCTGGTATCATTTCTTTACCATAATACAGGTTTGCTTTCGCCTGCCTCTTTTGTGCTGTTCTTGTCAAATATATTACATTTCTAAATGTTATATGTTCAAAATACAATTATATATATGTACATATATATATATTTTTTCTTTCAGTACTTTGAGTATGTCATCCTACTGCCTTCTGGACTACTTTTTTTCTGGAGAAGTCAGCTGTTAATCATACTGAGGTTCTCTTATATGTGACAAATCATTGTTATTTTGCTTCTTTCCAGAATTTGCTTTTGTTTTGGCATTTACTCTTTTAACTATGATGTGTCTAGATGTGTCTATCTTTGGGTTTATTCTACTTAGCATTTGTTGTGCTTCTTGGATATGTAGGTTAATAATTTTCATCAAATTTGGGAAGTTTTCAGCCATTATTTCTTTGAATATTTTTTTCTGTTTTCCCTCCTCTCATTCTGGTACTCCCACTATACATGTACCACATTTCTCTGAGCTTCTGTTCATCTTTCTTTTTCTTTTTTTTAATTGAAGTAAAATTGATTATAATGTTGTGTTAGTTTCACATGTACAGCAAAGTGATTCAGTTATACATACATATACTTCTATTTTTTTCAGATTCTTTTCCTTTATAGGTTATTATAAAATATTGAGTATAGTTCCCTGTGCTATACAGTATGGTCCTTGTTGGTTATCTGTTTTATATATAGTAGTGTGTATATGTTAATCCCAAACTCCTAATTTATCCCTCCCCCTCCCCCTTTCTCCTTTGGTAACCATAAGTTTGTTTTCTATGTCTGTGCATCTATTTCTATTTTGTATACAAGTTCATTTGTATCTCCCCCCCTTTTTTTTTTGGATTCCACAGACAAGTAATATCATATGATATTTGTCTTCTATGTCTGGCTTACTTCATTTAGAATGATAATCTCTAGGTCCATCCATGTTGCTGCAAATGGCATTATTTCATTATTTTTTATGTCTGAGTAATATTCCATTGTATAAATAAAGGGAGAGGGTCCAAATCAATAGAATTATAAATTAAAAATGAGAAGTTACAACTGACACCACAGAAATACAAAGGACCATAAGAGACTACTACAAGCAACTATATGCCAATAAAATGGACAACCTAGAAGAAATGGACAAATTCATAGAAAGGTACAATCTACCAAGACTGAACCAGGAAGAAATAGAAAATATGAACAGACCAGTTACAAGTATTGAATTTGAATCTGTGATTTAAAAACTCCCAACAAACAAAAGTCCAGGACCAGATGGCTTCACAGGCAAATTCTACCAAACATTTTTCTTTTCAATTCTATACCTTTTTCAGACTATATGATGTCTATTGATCTATCTTTAGTTTGCTGATTCTTTCTTCTGTCAGCTTAAATCTGCAGTTGAACCCCTCTAATAATTTTTCATTTTGGTTATTGTTCAACTCTAGAATTTCTATTTCATTCTTTTTCATAGTTTAATATTTTTCCAATAAAATTCTAATTTTTTGTGCAGTAATTATCTAAGTTTGTAATGTAATTATGTTATTTTAATAAATTATATATCAATAATAATTGCAATGACAACTCAATCCTAAAGAAACGTATTAAAGAGATAAGTTAATGACTATAAGGCTCCATAATGTGGAGGCTTATTCTTATAGAGAATTTTAAAAATTTAGATTTTAATTTATTCTATTTTATTTTATTTTTATTATATTTAAATTTGACACCTATTTGCTTTTAAACTTGGAGATGATCACCAGAAGGATTAGGCCTCTTTTAAAAATGTCTGGTTTAGCAACAGTTAAATGAAATCTTTTTTTTTTTTTTTTGGCCGTGCTGGGTCTTAGTTGCAGCATGCGAGATCTTCGTTGCCGCGTGCAGGATCTTCGTTGCGGCATGCAGGATCTTTAGTTACGGCGTGTGGGATCTTTTAGTTTGGCATGCAGAATCTTTTTTTCTTTTTTTAGTTGTGACATGTGGGATCTTTCTTTTTTTGTTAGTTGCAGCATGCAGAATCTATAGTTGTACGTTCAAACTCTTAGTTGTGGCATGTGGGATCTAGTTCCCTGATGAGGGATCGAGCCCTGGTCCCTGGCATTGGGAGCATGGAGTCTTAGCCACTGGACCACCAGGGAAGTCCCTAAATGAAATATTTTTCAAAAGAGTCCAAAACCTTTTTTAATTTGTTAGCAGATTAAAGTTTAAATTGCAAAAAGACTAACTGGCAGTTTTATATTCCCAGACAAAAAGTGCAGGACTCAAGTATTGAACTTAGTGCTTAAAGATAACAATGGCAAATCAACTAATGGGAAATTGCTTTTGGCAAACACCTCATTCTGGAAGAGCACAGCTGGTAACTTATCATTGCTGTGGTACCAACTCACCTGCTTAATATGGACCACATGATGGGTCTCAATTCCTTGATCAGAGGCCCTAGAAATTTTCACAGGTTACACATTTAAATGCATAAATTTTATCTTATTTTAACTGGCTACAAACTTACATGTGAATTGCACAATGCTATGTATGAAACAATAGTTATATTTCGCTACCAAAAAAATCGTCATTAATCCCACACTGATCATGTGCACCTACTGAAACATAAAGGTAGATTTTAAAATAAAGGTATAACTTTGTAATTTAATTTTTGTCTAAGGTGAGATGATTTATTTTCCCGGTCTTGGTTAATATGAACCTTGGTAGGTAAATGTCCCTGGAAATATTTTAGGAAATATTAGGTCTACAAAAGATCAAATTATACCTTCTGAGGTACTGAAATATTTTTATAATGAACAGATGATGCAGTAGGTTCAACACATAATTCAAATGAGCTTCGTAGTTTCATCCAGTCTGGAAATTGAATCCTATTTCCTAGAGCACAGACATCTGTCTGGGCAGAGGAAAAGTATTTACCTGCTTAACATGAATAAATACTTTTCTGGACTTCCTGGGATAGAATTCGCCATTATGTGAAAGGTAGTACTATGTACCTATGTTTCGTGGTTGGGATTCATCAGTAAACAAAATAAAGATTCCTACTCTTACGGAATGTTCATTCTATAGGGAGGACTCAGACAACAAACAAGAGATGTAGTGAAGAAATAAATTATATTTTATCTGAGAAAATAAGGGAAATGGCAAAAGAGAACCAAGAACTAACTCCTAGAATATACCACATGTAAGAGGATGGGGAAAAGAGGAAAAACCAGTGAGGAAGAGGAAAAACAGAATACTAGGTAGATAGGAGTAAAACAAAGAGGTACAGGGTCTTGGAAGCTAGATAAGGAAATTATATCAATGAGGGAGGAGTGATCAAGTCTGTCAAATGCTGCTAATGGTTCCACTTATGGAAGGACTGAAAATTGACCACTGGATTGAATAATTTGTATATCAATGGTGAAAGAGGCTGAAAAGGATGATTTACATGGTATTAAGAGAGAATGGGTGGGGAGTATTTGATAATACCAAGTCAAGGATAACTATTTTGAGAACTGCTACAAAGAGAAAGAAAAAAATGGGGTGGTAGCTTGTAAGAGGATGGATTAAGACAAAGGAGATTTTTTTTTCCTCAGTTCAAGTTTAATAGAAACTACAAAAGATCAAAAGTGATACCCTACCACTGTACACATCAGTTGGCCTGTCCCGTAATACAGCTCAGGCCATTCCCTCCAGAGGAAGAAAGGCTGGCAATTAGTATTTAGAGTATAACTGAGAGAGTGACTGAGATGGGGAAGGGTAAGCTCAGTGGAGGAATTGAGTTCAAAGAACTGAGAGGTTAGGGTGGTAGATCATATACTTACATATTGGAATCACCACGAATTGACACAGGAGTACAGTTAGAGTGACTGTGAGCCAGGAGTTCATACTTGTGAAAAATGGGGAGGAAGGACGTGAACAGGTGTAGACAAAAGCAAAAAGAACAGCAACGCCGAGGGGGGATAATGGCATGAGATACAAACTGGATGGTTTTAAGGAGAAGGGATAGAGAACAATCTGAAATTGGCAATAGGACCCAAGGAAACCTTCTACCTCATCTCCAGATCAGGTGGTACTTGAGAACTGGGGATAAAAACAGCCACCACTTGGAGAGTGCTGCTGGAGAAGGATGGGGGAGTGACACTTACATTCGACTATGAAGACGAAGGGAAAGTTCAGGGAAGAAGTTGAAAAAGAATTCTGCTGATAATGAAGGTTGGGGAGGAGTGGAAGAAAGGGGCCAAATGAGGAGAGGAGTGAGTCATTTGAAAGATGGGGTTTCTGATAGTGACTGATGTGAAATAATAGAAAATACATTCGTCTCTGCCCCCAGTTACTGGCACAGAGTTCCTAAAACCTTCGTGATTTCCTAAGTAAAAAAGAGCACTGGGAACATCTTTTGTTCTAATATTTGGCCTTTGACCCTGGTTCCTGACACAGAACTCCAAAATCCCTTAGAGTTTCCTCAGTGTTGGGAGTGTCCTTTGTTCTAATGAGGTGACTCTGGGTGGGCTCCTGGTGGCTTCATGAGTAGGGTTTGTCACCAGAAAGACCAAGCCAGCATTAGAAGCTTGGAACTCTCAGCCCCGCCCCCATGTCCAGGAAGGGGAGAGGGGCTAGAGATTGGTTTAATACTCAGTCATGCTTACCTGATGAAGCCTCCATAAACATCCCAAAAGTATAGAATTCAGAGAGCTTCCAGGTTGATGAACACATCCACGTACTGGACAGTGGCACACCCCAGCTCCACAGGGACAGAAGTTCCTGTGCTTGGGCCCTTCCAGACCTCACCTTATGTGGCTCTTCATCTGGTTGTTCATCTGTGTGATGAACATCCTCTATTACAGTAGAGGATGCCATCCTCTATGGCATCGTCTATTACAATAAACTGGTAAACATAAGGAAGCATTTCTCTGAGTTCTTTGAGCTGTCTAGCAAATTATTTAATCCAGGGAGAGAGATCATGGAAACCTCCAATTTGTACCCAAGTTAGACAGAGGCTGTGGGTAACCTGGGGACCTTCTACTTGCAATTAATGTCTAAAGTGGAAGGTAATCTTTGGGGATACAGTCATTAATCTGTGGGGTGTGTGCTAACTCTGGTTAGTGTCAGAATTGAATTAAATTATAGGACACCCAGCTAATGTCACAGAGAATTGATTGGTGTGGGAAAAAACCCACTTGTATGGTGTCAGAAGTGTTGTGAGTATGGTACTAGTGTGAGAATAAAGGAGAAACACACAGGAGTATTTCTTTTTTTCCCTAGGGAAACTGACATAAACAGGAATAAAGGGCAGAATAAAATTAGTCCTGGTGAATTCAAAACATATAAGTGGATTTGTCCCCTGGACAGATGAAAGGAGGTTTGAGGAAGTAGGGTATTAGCAGCCTATGAAGCCTGCTTATCCCCTCTCATGATGGAGGTAAAACGGCTAGGGGAAGGATTTGGTCCCAGTGCATGGATCTGGTTTTGACCCTACTGAGAGAGGGGAAACTTTATTCCAAAGTTAGGAGCAGTTTTGACACATGTTGAAGAAATTGAGACTTCCAGAAAAGCTAGAATTTATTTTTGATGTCCAGATTCTATGCCTAATAAATGAAAACAATAAAATGTATCCCTACAGAACTTAGCCCAGGGCATGTCTTATAGTGGGGAGCCCAATAATTGTTACACAGACACTATACCTTTCCTTTGCCCAGAGATGGAGTCTTTGTTTTCCTCTAGTCCTAAAAGAATTAGTTTGAAAGATAGCAATTTTATCCATAGACCTTTAGGAAGCAAACTATTACACCAGATATAGAGAATTTAGTACAATGTCCTCATGAAATAAAATCACACTAGATGTAAAACAATGGGATCAAGTTAACCACTTAGTAAGTGTAATAACTTTCATCCCAGTAGGTTACCTTCAGTAGTTATCTATCTATCCCCATCCATCTGTCCATACATCCAGTTTTATTGAGCATCTGTGCTCCAGACATTGTGCAAAGCATTGGTAAAGAAACTAGTTATGGGGCTTCCCTGGTGGCGCAGTGGTTGAGAGTCCGCCTGCCAGTGCAGGGGGCATGGGTTCAAGCCCTGGCCCGGGAGGATCCCACGTGCCGTGGAGCAGCTGGGCCCGTGCACCACAACTACTGAGCCTGCGCTCTAGAGCCCATGAGCCACAACTACTGAGCCCACGTGCCACAACTACTGAGCCCACGTGCCACAACTACTGAGGCTGCGCTCTGGAGCCTGTGTTCCACAGCAAGAGAGGCCACCGCAATGAGAGGTCCAAGCACCGCGACGAGGAGTGGCCCCCGCTCGCCACAACTAGAGAAGGCCCACACACAGCAACGAAGACCCAATGCAGCCAAAAATAAATAAATTTAAAAAAAATAGAAACTAGTTATGATCCCCATCCTTGTGATGTTTACAGTCTAGTGAAGAAAAACATTGATCAAGGTACCACATGTATAATGAATGCTATGAGATCAGAGTTTTCCAGAAGACTATAACAAAGAAACATAATTTTTAGTCATTCATTTGCCAAGGATTATCTGAAGCCAAGTTTTCAAATCCAAAGGACTGATATTCTGTAAACTCATTTCTAGAATAATTCCATCATAAGAAATATGGTAGCCACAGCAGGAGAGCGGCATAGCTATAGCATCAGGGAAACCTGACAATCCCAACTTCTTAAGCAAGGTTCTTGCCATTCACTGTTATAGGGCGTGGTGTCTTCCCTATCCCCTTCCCAGAACCTAGTTTAAGGTTCATCACGTAGTAGAACCTCAGTGTCATTTAGTTGGATTGAAGTATGCCACTTACTCTGCAACAATGGGATTGCATTTTATCCACAAATGAAGTCTTAGGAAGAACCACACATCTAGCTGTTCTTCTAGAAGCAGAAGTGTGCAAAACAGAGCATGCCCTTGCTCTCCCCACCTACGAGATAAGGGCACAACGGTGAGGCCAGTTGTGCGATGATTTGCTGAGACAGTTCCACTCTACCTAGTGAGGTCAGTAGTCCTCTCACTTTTCAGATGAATAAATCCAGTTTAGAAACACAGAGAAAGTTTGACTTGCCCTTTGTTCACTACATTTTTGTTGACTACTTGATGGCTCATTCTAAGCTTCATCTCATGATTCTTGATAAAACCATCCCAAATCATTCACTGGCTGTTAAACTGCATTGCTCACCTTTCATACTTTATTTAACGTGTCACTCTATGCTGCTACTCCAAAACCAGATTATAATATGGTATATCCGTGTTATTCAAAAAAAATACTCACTGCTACTTGGTGGCAAAAATAATCCATTGATATTTCGAGGTTTGCTGTGATAAAAGATACAACTGATCTTCACACAACCAAGAGGCTGAGCTTCCCAGAAGCATGAAATGCTGCAGTTTTGCTAGACAAAGGAGGTGGGGGAAATGTAATGATCAGATGCCATATTCACAATAAATACCATGTGCTACAACACAACACAATGTGACAAAAACTACTGCAATTGCTGATTTAAGATCACGTGTTTCTAGGCTTTGAGTGTTTCTAAGCTCTGCTATTTAAAAGATGCAATGGATTTCCTAAAATATACTTGCCCATTTTTTTAAGAATTTAAATTGAGCAAAGTGCAAAATGCCTAAAATTAAGTAATGGAAGGAAAAATCATTTCTTCTCAATTGTGTTGTAAGAGTATAGTTCAGTATTATCGAAGGAAGATGCTTTTAACAAACATGATGATGCTGAGTAATTCTACCTGCATTTCCATGTGTCTAAATCTGCAACGTGGATCTAAACATTTTCCTTCTCTCCATAATGAGCACACAGTGTCACTGCCAACGGCCTCTTCACAGTGTCGGAATCGGCACTGGGAACCCTAAAAGGAAAAAGTAAACAGTATAGAAAACTCAATAGATGAATGTTAGTGTTTAACAACAGATTACTAATCAACTAAAGAAAATATGAGATCAAATTAAAATTTAAAAAAATACTACAAATACAAGGCCATAAAGTCTAAATTCTAGCAAACCAGTCTAATTTTAATGAAAGACACGAGATAATCTAATGATTAAATAGTACAACACGCCATGAGTCACCGATAAAATTCTCCTTCTTGTTATCAGTTAATCCATATGGCTCACTAAGGATAAACATATAAAAGATCAGTGACACTCTTAATCACAATCCAATGACAGAAGAATCTAATTTTTCTTTCTTAAGAAGGCCAGAATTTTTTTTTAAGAATCATCATCCATATTCTAATTGTAGAGATGATCTCTATTAATCATATCTTTTATTAGACAATTGTTTTCTTAGTTTATGGAGATACTAAGTGTATTTATATAGGGAAAGTGAATGGAGCTTAAACTTTATATTATTGTGGAATTTTAAATAATTAGCACATTGTGCTATGTTACATTACATGTATATGCTATATGCCCTTGGTCTACAATTGTGCCTATATATTTACACATTTATATCATTATATCCCAACAAAAGCAGATATGGATTATTTTAAAGGGCTGCTATTTTTTAATTTTATATCTTTTACACATAGATCCACAGTTGGGAAAACTTCAGGTCATTGGCTTTTGGGGCAGAGGGTGGGTAACATAGAATAAAAATATCCTATTAAACTCATCCCTTTTTTAGACACGTGTTTCAGGGTTGTTCCTTATTATTTTTCCCACCCTCTTACTCTCTGTCTTCAGTCTCTCTCCCTTTTAAGGTGGATCTGTAGGTCTCGTAGTCTAGGATAGTGGGCAGGAACCAGATAAACTGGTATTTGAACTCTACTTTGCCCATAATCAGAAAGTCAATCTGTTACTCACCCTCTCTGTGCCTCAGTTTCCTCACCTGTAAAAAGCGAATAAAGTGCCCTCCTCACAGATTGTTGTAAAAATTATGGGAGATAAAGTATTGTGATTGCTATTATTATTTTTATTTTTCATTTATTTATTGAGAACTTACTAAGTATTTGAGGATACAGCAGTGAAATAGACAAAACTCTCTGCCCACATGGAACATAAATTCTATTATTTCTTATCATCCTAGGGTTTAATCTTAAAGTAACAGGTAAGAGAAGTAGATCTCATTCTTACAGTCAAGTTGACTCCATTCAGTTGTCCTAGCAGAGATGAAATGCTTTAAACCAGACACAGCATGTCTTTCACTGAGTTCATTCTGATATGAACATGAAGCTCCAAACACTGAATTTCTACATTTCTTATTTGGTTTCATTGAGATCCATTAATCCTAATCACTTAGATTAAATATTTTTTCCCATTTTAACTTTATAAACTTCAATTCATGTTTGGCCAACTTGTTTGTATTACTTTCTTTTCCTTTTTCCATGATATTAATTATTTGCTGTTACTTTGACAGGGGAAAATTCAGTAATTTCGTTAATAAATTTCAAAATAGGGGGTAAATTAGATTTATTTAACTGTTTGATAGTGACCTGAATTTAATTAACTATTTGAATTTATATGACTGGAATCACATTAACCAAAACAGTATGATGTATCATATAATGTTTCAATATTAGGAATTTGATGTTTCAAGGAGCCATAATATAGGCAAAAGTGCCACAGTGAGGATTAAAAAGCCAGGGGCATAAAACTGGCGTATAGAAGGGTAGTTTCAAACAATTTTAAATTATCCCAGATTTTATCAGAGAAATTCAATATATCAAAAATACATGATAAGGATTTACTTCAGATTTTAAATATATAAAGTATTTTGTGGGAAAATAGTAAATTTTGATTCAGCAATGCAAATTATTGCCATATCTTCCTTCATTCTACTAAAAAGCTTAAGCATGTGAAGTACCGTAAATTGTACAATATTTACCTTTATGCATATGGAATTAAAAAAGAAAAAGCAGTCATTCCCAACTTCTGCCATTTTCAACTCTCTTGCTGCTAATCCTATGTTTTTTAATATAAGAATTGCAGGAATGAAAATATAAGAACTATGAATGTGTAAGGGGAAAAAATAATTTCTCTTCCACAGTCTTTCAGGAAAAAATAATTTCTCTTCCACAGTCTTTCAGTAGTATTTTTACAACTGACCTCCTGTTGACAGTATATTCCACAATAGATAATTCTTAAATAAATTTAAATTAGAAGATACCTTCTCTAGCTTTGCAGAAATGTTGAAAGTGGTTGCTAGTAAGCACACAAACTCAAACTTCTAGAATTTTGCTCACTGTTACCTAATCCATTATTTGCTCATCATAAATGACCTCACATCTAACTGTAGGCTAGGTTACCTTAGTGAATACTGTACAGTAATTTCTCTTACTCAATTCTAGTATATTGACCAGAAAAAGCTAATAAAAATAAAATAGTACGTTTTATCCTTCAATGTTCTGATTGAAATTGGAACATAAACGAGTTCATACTTTCATAATTAATAAGTATTAAGTATTTCACAAGTAAATATTTTCTAAACTCTTATTTCTATATATGATTTGGAAACAAAACAAATTTTTAAATAGGTAAATATACTATCTATTTTCAAGATAAAAGTAAAGTTATTTAATTATGTACTCACCGCTATGCACTGATTTGAAAAAAATCATTCAGATTGCGATATTTAATAGATGCCTGAAAATAAATTGGACTACTTATTCCTATATTTCAAGATAAAAGTAATTTAATTATGTACTCACCGCTATCCACTGATTTGAAAAAAATCATTCAGATTGCGATATTTAATAGATGCCTGAAAATAAATTGGACTACTTATTCATCTCGTAGCTATATTCCATTTACTCTTCAGCCATCATTAAAAGGGGAATAGCTTCTTCCTATAGCAGAAAGATTCCAGAATGCTTGCAAATTCTGAGAATTTGTTGAAAGCAAAATGAAGTACTCTGATTCCCAGAATGAGACATTTCAATCAGCAGTTACTGAGGTCTTCATCTTAGTATCTTTACTAAAAGAACTAGAACCTAGCAGAAATTAATAAAAATATCCATAGAAGGTAACTTAGAAAATGCCATAGAGATGACAAATTACAGTAGATCAAAATGTATTTTTAAATTGCAGTGTACTTTTAATTGTAAATTTAAAAGATCAAGACATAATAGATTTTCATCTTGGTTAAGTAAAAAAGACCAAGTTGGTATCAACTTTTTGAATACACTGCTTTAGGATAAAAATCTAGGAAATAAGCTAAAATTTAGAAAAGAGTTATTCACCTATAACTGTAAATAAAAGAAAATAATAAAAAGAACTACGCATTAGAAGTAAATGAAGTAGAGAATAAAGACTTGACTAAAACCTTGGAAATAATAGCAATGATATATAGAAAAATCTAATATCTCCACTTTTGTTTTGCCCTACCTTCTAACTCTAGAATAACTGTACCCATCTTAAGCACATAGGTTACTGGGAGAAACACCCCTAAGAAATAGCTTTAAGTGGTCTTTGCCTCCAGATAAACTTCCTCTCCACCTATGAACTTTTAGCTGCATTGGATTATTTTCAAATACTGTTACCATACACCATTGTTGCATGATTACATTAACATCATGATTAAAGCCATTGTGAAAACCCATGTTTTACATAGGGGAAAGGCTGAAGAAATGCTTTTACCTCTTGAAGTTAGTTTTGAACAATTATGTTCCATTAGAAACAGCAAAAACACATCAAACCCAGAAGGGAATTTTTTTTTTTTTTTTTTTTTTTGCCATTGTAAATAGATCTGTGCATTTTGGTAGTGTTTAGAATGCCTGGAACCCTAATTTCTTCCTTTTTTCCAACTCTCTTTTCCTTTCCTTTCTTTCTTTCTACCCTCCCTCTCCCCCCCACACACACCTTTTCCTTATCCTCTTCACTCCTTTCCTGTTGTGAAATTCATTCTAGTTTTTCAGGGAAAGCTATGACTAAACCCAGGACGATTTTTTCTCCCTGTAATGAGTAAAGAAGAGTTATGAGAAATTTGCCTGCACAGCTCAGGGTAGGCCTGAAAATTCTGTGTTTTTGTGTTGGCCGAGGTACACTCTGCACTGAATCTTTCATTTTGGGTTCATGCCAGAACACTAACACATGAGAGAAAAAAAAAAGTCTTTCTTCCAGTTTGTGTTAACACCACTTTAAGTACTGGGGCTGGTAGTCACTCCTTGCTGACTCTTCAGACTTATGAGAATCGGGCAAAGGGGTTGGCTGCTACCCATCAGAGAGAGGAGGAGTCCAGATTGTAACTGTGAATGGGTTCTGTGGCTGTCCCCTGCGTTGGACTCCCCTGTTTCTGCCAGAAGCTTTGCTCCAGACACTGATGAAATCAAAGCACTAGAAATAAAGAGTGCTTCCTAAAAAATGGTTAGCTTTGCTGCTACTTTCAAACAGCAAGTGGAATGTTTTGGAAGATGATCTCTTCTCAGAAATGATAGAATGTTGGAACTAAAAGACTCTGTGGCAGTTTGGGAAATGACAGTTGAGAGTTGTGACGGTTATTTAATTGCTGTCTCCTTGAGACCAATGAAACAAGCTGCTTTTTAGGATTCCTCTGGAGGAACAAAGTCACTGGTTTTTGACTACAAAATGCTAAGACGTTTCTGGTCCCAGGATCTCACATCAGGTGTTTTCGCCCCCAACCCCCTTATTTATTTATTTAATTTATTTTTCCTATGAGAAAATCAAAGATAGCAGAAGAGAAAGTAAATACTTTTATACAGCAAATCTCTTCCATCCCTCCCCTCTGAATCCAGCAATCAAAAACCAGTGAATTTTTCGGAGGGTTATTTTATTCTTTGGGAATTTCCTTATACATGGATAACTCCCAGTGAGCTATAGTCGTTTAATTTTCTGAGGGCTAAATCAGGAAACTGCTGGGCAGTCTGATAACCTGCAGATAAGACAATTATAGGAATGAGACCTGGGCATTGTCCAGACACATAAAAGATGGCAGTAATCAAAACTCCTCTACTAGGGACTACTAGCTTCAATGAGATAGAAAGGCTACTATTACTAATTATTTAATATTTATTTTTATTCAGTCATTGACTGTCATTACTTACCCTCCAAAGTTCTTTTGAGCAATAAGTCAAAGCTGTTTTTACCTCTGCAGTTGACTGACAAGTACTCAAGCCATTCGGACTCTGTTGGAGCTCATACTTAACTAAGGTAAATGAGATTCCTATGAAAAATGGAAATTGAAAGCTGGTTGTTGGTATTCGTGTGGTTTTGGATTGGTCTAAGGCTACACTTTGCATTCACTCTGGAAAAGACACCAGAACCAATTTTGACCATATTATGCCGCACAATGAGGCGTAATACAAACGGTAATTTTTCTTTTTTGGTAGGGTCCTAGATGTTTTAATTGTAGCGTTTTCTAATATTTTTTCCAGGGAAATTACTTTTCATTTCGCCTTGAGATGTCTCCGCATATTTCTAAGCTTCTACAGTGCTTCTCCCAGGAACATATTAAAGAGAACAGGCAAATTGGTTTCATCAAAATGGTGTTAAATCGCCACCTAAAATGACTCATTACTTATCACTTGATAGCATTTAATTTTCATAAATATCATCGGCTACTAATACACACACACCAGAAACGGATCTTTGTGTTTTTAAGGTCATCACAACCCTGAGGGACGCTCGCGAGAGCACACACGGAGGTACCTTGGCTTCCGCACTACAGCTCCCAGAAGGCTCCGCGGCCAGAAGGCCGCTTCCGGGCGTGAGTCCCGGCCCACCTCGGTGCTGGGGGATGCGGGAGCGCGGCCGCGGGGCCAGCGCGCGGAACGTGCGTACCTTGAGCAACGCGGCCGACTGCTGTGGATGTTGTCCTGGTACGGACCTGGCACTGTTCGTAAGCGCGCTTTCCACTCGCACTGTCTGAGGACCCACCATGAGGCGCCTGGGCTCGGTGCAGCGGAAAATGCCGTGTGTGTTTGTGACGGAGGTGAAAGAGGAGCCTTCCACCAAAAGGGAGCATCAGGTACCGCGGAGCGCGGGGCCCGCGGGGCGGCCGCGGGTGGCTGCTCCCCGCGGCGCGGGCTGCGTTTGAACCCGGAGAGGGCTCCCAGGCGCGGTGGAACTGCCCTGCAGACTGGGGGCGGGGGCGGTTTGCAGGTTTCGCTGGGGCGGTCTAGGATACGGGTCTTCTACACCCCGAGCTCCAGGTTCTTGTACCTTCGTAGTTGCAAGGGAGGGAATCTGCGGGAGAATTTTTCTGATCCGGCGATTCAAACTTGCCATCGCATGGAAATTGAAAACCCGCATCTTAAATAATGTTCCTTTCTTCTTAGGTTACCACCTTTTGAGGAAAATCCCTTAAGTAGTCGTATAGTCACCGCAAAACAAGCTTTCCTACTTTTCACGAGTGTGGTGTCAAAGTGGAGATTTTAGAAGACTTCCTTCACCTGTTCAAACCTGGGAACCGATGACACTGTTGACAACTAACCTAAATAGGTCACTAAAGATCAGACCTCGTGTATTGTTACCAGTAATTAACTACTTGATTCTAATTTTGGTGTTTCCATCTCAAAGTTTTCTATTTTCACAGCAACGTGTTTTACACATAGAGAGGGCCCTTAATACTGGTGAATGATCCTGTATCAGGATAACTCTTTAATTTATAGTAAAGTCCTTGATAGCAAGATCACCACTTATCGGTTGGGTGCTTCAACTCATCATACAAAATCAGCATGTGCATTTGACTCCACCTCCACTTCCCATTAACATCGTTCACACTGGCCTTCTTGTCTCCCAGGCTAAAAGACTTTTAAGGCCAAGACTGCTGTGTTATTTCTAGTCCCAGTTTTTAGGACCTGACACATGGTAGGCACTGGATAAACCCTGGCGTCATTTCATGCCAGTTTTCCATTTACCTCGATGCTTTTTACCTTATAACATCTCACTGCCATCGCTATTATAGTTCTTAATATTTTATGCCCTTATTGCACTAAATTGTTCTTTCTTGCCTCTGAGAATGATCATTATTCTTTCCTAGTTAAAACCCCGCAGTTACTACTAAATGTCTGTAGCAGTAGTTGTCAAGCTTTTATTTTTTAAGCCCTAACAAACTTAATTCATACGAAACAATGTCATCCTGAATAGTGGTTAGCTCTAGCTGTGATTCTCAACTTTGTATGTTGCGGGTGGGAGGGGAGTAGTTTGTAAAAGCACTCTCCACCCGGAAAATAAGCCCCTTCTCTTGTCCCTCTGCAGTCAAGTATAGCTTATAGTGTTGTTTACAGCATAGCATTCAAATTCTTAACTGCAATTCAAGCATTCTCATTAATCAGGCCCAGTCGTAAAGTGCCTGTTGGGCCCACAATGAGGTGCCTGAACTCAGTGTAGTGAAAAATGCCATGTGTGTTTGTGACAGAGGTGCCTACTTAAAGTGACATATCTGTTCTAGCAAAGTCTGTTTCATCCTGTGAACATAGCAAGCACAATCCTTTATGCTCAGGCTACGCACTCTGCTTGGATCACTTCCAGGATTTTTTAAAAATTTGGAATCAGAACTTCTCTATGAAATCTTTCATTTTTTTTTTTTTTTTGCTGTACGCGGGCCTCTCACTGTCGTGGCCTCTCCCGCTGCGTACAAAGGCCCCGGAAGCGCAGGCTCAGCGGCCATGGCTCACGGGCCCAGCCGCTCCGCATCCCGTGGGATCCCCCCGGACCGGGGCACGAACCCGCGTCCCCTGCATCGGCAGGCGGACCCTCAACCACTGCACCACCAGGGAAGCCCTAGCTGTTACTTTTTATACAAACATGCCTTCTGTTTCCATTCAGAGTTTAAAGACTTAAGTGACAGAGAAGGAGAACTTTGCATACCCCTTGGTATCTTATGCTGTCCTTTGGACATGTCAGTAGCATGGAGTGGTAGGTAATTCATTCTTATGGAAGGGATATTTGTACTCATCAAGAACTCCATAAAGTCATCTCCTCCCTAGAATCTTTGGTAAATTTAAACACACACACACACACACACACACACACACACACACACTCACACACACACAGCTATTGGGCCAAACCTTGGTCCTACTGCCACAGGTTAAATTGATATCTTCTGATACCAATGTTATAAGTTACTGATAAATCCCTAACCATTCAGTTTTATCTTAAAAATACTGAATCAGTACCAGAATGGGGCTAATTTCCTAAGTTTGCCAGACTCTGAAACAGTACTTCATTTATTAGTCTTAAGCCTATCACACCAGTATGTTTATATTGTACAGTGTTTTTTCACATTATGTAAGGTGAGTGTTACTTCAGATAATTCAGACTGTAAAACAGTGGCATAGCCTTTTCTCATAAATGAAAATAAATTACAGATAAAAAGTTGGTAGGAATCCTAGAAACTGACTTTTCCTCCATTCTTAATAGTCTTTTTTTGGCTTGTCTTCCTGACAGAAAAACCACAAGTTAAATATGCAGTTTACTACTGATAAAGCTGAACGGGTCCCCATTTGTTTTTCTCCTCAGCACTTATCATAGCTAACATTGTACTATACATTTTGTTGCTGTTATTGTCTCCCTCCTTAAAATGAACCTTCCACCAAAGGCAGGTCCTTTTTTGTTCACCTCTATCCCAGTGCTGAGGACAATGCTTAACCCATAGGAGGCATTTAGCAAATAATTGTCAAGTAAATGACTGAACACACTTAACACCTGTGCTAGGGATGCAGCTCTGCATAGGACATGGTTCCTGGTGTCAAGCTTATTATGGTGGATAGAGAAACATGTGAATACAGTTGACCCATGAGCAATGCCAGGGTTAGGGGCTTGGATCCTATAGCAGTGGAAAATCCGAGTATAACTTGTGGTTGGCTCTCATATTCGAGTTTCCTCCATAACCGGGGTTCTGCATCCAGGATTCAACCAACCTTGAATGTGTAGTACTGCAGTATTTACTATTGAAAAAAAAATCTGCATATAAGTGGTCTCATGCAGTACAAACCTGTGTTGTTCAAGTCGACTCTGATTACAAATCTGTGTGGAAAAACATGTATTGCTATGATAGCATAGAAGGGGAGTGGGTGATTTGTAATAACTTCACAGGAGAAATATTTTGAAGGATAAACTAGTGATCATCCCTTAGAACTAGTGAAATTAAGAACTTCCAGGTAAGAGTGTGTGCAAAGGCATAGAGGCTATTTATCTTAAACCAGTTTTCTCTTTCTCTTTTTTAAGCCATTTAAAGTTTTGGCAACTGAAACTATAAGTCACAAGGCATTAGATGCAGATATACACAGCGCAATTCCAACAGAAAAAGTGGATGGAACATGTTGTTATGTTACTACCTACAAAGGTAATATAAAACTGTACTACAAATATTACTTATTTTTCTTAGTCACTTAAACTATATATATCTGAAATGGGGCATTGCTCTTCATAAACCCTTGGAAACCTAAGTATAATAGGAAAATAAAATCACAATTGGTATATTATACTTATTTATTATATCATTGTATCTTTCTCTTGGGGGAAGAAGGAAAGATAACTAATATTTACTTAATACCAATTAAGGGCCAGGCAGTATGATAAATGCTTTATATGTGTTATCTCTAATTTGCACAATAAGCCTCTCCATTTCACAGAAACGGAAACTGAAGCTCAGAGAACATAAATAATTTGTTCGAGACCATATAATTAATGAAGGCTCAACTGGTAATAGGGTTTATCTGACCCTAAAGCTTGTTCTTATTCCACTGATCCCAGTGCTGATTCCATTGTTTTTATTACTATTGGCAATGTCTCTAATTTATTTCATTTTAATGTACTTTAAACTCAAATAGAAATTGTCAACTATGTTAAGGAAAAAAATGCATTGAAAAGAGAGAAATAATCTTTGTGATTTTTTTCTGGATAGTAAAATTGAAATTACCTCTCAATTCCAGCAAGAGAAATAGAACAGTCAAATGCATATTGGGCACATTTTTTTTTTTTTTTTTTTTTTTTTGCGGTACGCGGGCCTCTCATTGTTGTGGCCTCTCCCGTTGCGGAGCACAGGCTCCGGATGCGCAGGCTCAGCGGCCATGGCTCACGGGCCCAGCCGCTCCGGGGCATGTGGGATCTTCCCGGACCGGGGCACGAACCCGCGTCCCCTGCATCGGCAGGCGGACTCTCAACCACTGCGCCACCAGGGAAGCCCTGGGCACATTCTTTATATCAGGAAATCTCTTCTGAAGTGCATCTTTTTTCATGTTTAATTGTGATAAAATACATATGACATAAAATTTACCATGTTAACCATTTTTAAGTGTACAGTTCAGTGGTGTGTACAGTTCTCATCGTTGTGCTGCTATGAACACATCCATCACCAGAACTCTTTTCATCTTGCAAAACTGAAACTTCCTACCCATTAAACAACTCAGCATCCCCACCTTCTTCCAGACACCATTCTACTTTGTCTCTAGGATTTTGACTACTCTAGGTAACTCATATAAGTGGAGTCTTAACAGTATTTGTCTTTTTGTGGCTAGCTTATTTCACTTAGCATATTGTCCTCAAGAGTCATCCATGTTGTAGTACATGTCAGGATTTCCTTCCTTTATAAAAGGATGAATAATATTTCATTGTATGTATGTACCACATAATTGTGTGTATATACCATTCATCCATCGATGTGTACTTGGGATGCTTCCATCTATTGGCTCTTGGGAACAGTGGTCCTATGAACATGGTGTACAAATATCTGAGTCCCTGCTTTCAATTCTTTGGGGTATGTATCAAAAAATGGAATTGCTGGATCATATACTAATTCTTTTTAAAATTTTTTGAGGAACTGTCATACTGTTTTCTGTAGCAACTGCACTATTTACATTCCTAGCAGGACTTCAGAAGGGTTCCAGCTTCTCCATATCCTCACCAACACTTGTTTTTTTCTATTTTTTTGATAATAGCCATCTTAATGGGTGTGAGTGCTATGCATTCTTGTATGTTTATTGTGGAAAGAACAAAAGGTCCATTCAACAGAAATGACAATGTAGTTTTAATCTGGTTCTTCATATTATTTATTGGTATAGCTAATATAGTGCCTAAACCAAACTTTAATCAATAATTTTTAAGATAAATCTCTGATTTATATATTTGAAGAAACTAAAATATTTTTTTAGACTTATATTAAGAAACTTCAGTGTGCATCATATGTGTAATCATGTATAATGGTGGCAGTTAAACAAGACTGGATTGCTAAAGAAAACTTACAGAACCCAGAGTGACAGTGCTTGCAAATTCACAGTTTATTACAGGTAAAGGATAGGCAATGCAGCAAAGGCATTAAAAGGATGCGCATCACAACCAAAGACTCTCTCACAGCAAAGGGTCTGGTGAGACCAGGTGAAAGCTTCTGTGGTCCCCCGCCCCGACTCCTCCCCCATCTTCCTGACAAATCCAGGCAGGCCACACTCTTAAAGCAGGGACCAGCACTGATATAGGCAGGGAACACCTCAGAAACCGGGAATCTGAAATGGAGTCTCAGCTGGGGATTTTTATATTTTGCTGGTCCTGAAGGCATCTTCCTGCTAAGTAACCAGCCTCAACATCAGCCCTCCAGGAGTCTCACTGAGACCAGGTGCAACTCCTTAGCCTGACTGTTGTCAATAAAGAGTGTTGGCACCGGCCCTGAAACTTCTCAGATCCCTGACTGTAAAGCATTGCTATTAATCAGTGTTCTTTGCCTTGACCCCGGGGGTCAGAGCCATGCAAAACAGTTTAGCCTCACTCCACATTTTTGGGAATTAACCCTCATAGCACATAGTTCGGTTTCAGGGAAAGTGTGAATACAGTTTTCTGGTTGTTACCATTTAGTATAGAGGTAGCTTCGGTTTCTCACAATTGCTAGTTTCTAATAAAATATGGCTGTGGAATGTCCTTATGTAAGAGTCACATTTGCTTTTTATCTCATCCCCATCACCCTTTAACCAAAGACCTAAGTCTTATACATCAGGTACTGTTAGGTAGGATGTCTGTTATACTGCATATTTCCCTTTGTCTTCTGGGTTGCTTCTCTTAGAGGAGATGACTCCTACTGTTTATTGAAAAATTTTATACGGAAATGTCTTTCAAGATAAATTTTATTGTTTGCCTCTTAAACTTTTTTTTTCCTTTCATTATTTTTTAGGTCAGCCATACCTTTGGGCTCGGCTAGACAGAAAACCTAACAAACTAGCTGAGAAAAGGTTTAAAAATTTTCTACATTCAAAACAAAACTCGAAAGGTTAGTGGGTCCTTTTTTTTTCTTTTTTTTTTTTTTTAAAGCTTTTCACGATTTAAGTTGAAATTTTTGGCTTATTTCTTGCTATGGTGTTCTCTATATTATATCCTTCTTTACAATTTAAGCACTTAGGGAAAAGAAAAAATTATAATTGAATATCTTTATATGTAAAAGCATATTCTTGAAAAATATTTCAAAATATTTTCCTAACACTTCTGTGACTCTTCATTGTAGCATGTCCATTTTATTAAAACATACAAATTATTGTGTGTGTATATATATATATGTATACACATATATATATAATGAGTGACACATTTTGGTTTTGTGTACCTAAGAGACAAATGGGTAATTTTATAAATCAGGCACAAATCTCAAAGGATTATTAATATTTTTAATTATTACAGTAGATGCCTCTAAATATTATATAAGTAGATATATACATTTATTGTTATATATCCACTCATTCATACATATAACCTTTATATATTTATATTCATAGTGCATTAAAAATTTACCATAAATCACACATGCTGGAACATTGGTTGCTTTAGTTAGACTGTTACTACTGTCACAGATAGTGGTGGGTTCAAAATTGAAAATTTAAAGTGTTAGTACCTTAACCCTGAGAAGTAGTCACATTGTGGTGGTAATGAATGGAGACTAATTATATGATACCTGACATTATGGGGTGCATTAGCTGTTCCCACTTTGAACTTGTTCAGTGTTATATATATTTTTTTAAAGTATCGCCACACATAAGATTATTTAACTCTTTTAGAATTTTTTTGGAATGTTGAGGAGGACTTCAAACCTGTTCCAGAGTGCTGGATACCAGCGAAGGAAATAGAACAATTAAATGGGAATCCAATGCCTGATGAAAATGGACACATTCCTGGTATTATTATACATTCAATTGGAAATTACAGAACTTAATTTTAATATGGTTCTTCATGGTATTTATCTGTATAGCACAGATTTTCTAAGTCTAATTTAAGTTTAACGATACCAAAGGTGTTTCATATCAAGAACGTCCTCTCAAGTTTAGAATCTTTTCTCAGGTGGACAGTTTACTACCTGTAGTCTGTGAAGATTAATAAAGCATTGAGTGTGGGAATAGCCTTGAAGTGTTGTCAGGATGACGGTATGTTCTAATCTGAAATGGGATATTAAGCCTTTTACTTTTTAGACTGGGGATAACAATATGTATATATTTTTTGCAAAGATCCTAGAAGACTGTCTCAAAGGGAAGTGAAAATAGGTGTCTCACAGTAGTTTTTCTGGAGATGGGAAAATTTTGCAAAAGTGTGCTGAGTAGAAAGATAACTCCAGATCAAAAGAACCTATAATGTGCAAAGTACTCTCTTTTTTTTCTTTTTTTTTTTTGTGGTACACGGGCCTCTCACTGCTGTGGCCTCTCCCGTTGCGGAGCACAGGCTCCGGACGCGCAGGCTCAGCGGCCATGGCTCATGGGCCCAGCCGCTCCAGGGCATGTGGGATCCTCCCAGACCGGGGCACGAACCCGCGTCCCCTGCATCGGCAGGCGTATTCTCAACCACTGCGCCACCAGGGAAGCCCCAAAGTGCTCTTTGATTCTAGTAATACAAACGTGAGGAGGATCAGAACCTTTATCCTTGATGATCTTTTAGACAGTAGGAAAAATCTACCAATAATAGTATGATTTAAGAACTAAAAGGAAACAATACACAGGGTACAGTTGGAGAAAAGAGGAAGAACTCCTAGTTCAACCTGTGGTGGTTAGAGGAGGCTTCTAAGGAGAGTGGACATTGAAACTGAAGCTTAAGAACCAGGAAGTTAGTTGGCAAGGGAAGGGAGGTCAGCTTAGGCAAACTCCCACAAATGGGAGAAATCATGGAGTCTTTGAGAAATTTTAAATAACACCTTATTGTGGCTGGAATGTTTAGAGTGTATGACACTTGAAGCTATAAAAGTAGAGGCTGGAGATGTGGAATGGGCTCAGAACTTAAAGGGGTTTATATTCCATCTGAAGAAGTTTGAAGTTTATCCTGAAGATGATTATTAAGCAGAGCTACAGCAGAACTAAATTTAAATTATTGAAATAGAATTACAAGGGGTGGGGAATTGGAGATAGTAGATCAGCAAAGAGGTTATTACAGTAATCTGGGCGAATAATGAATGCCAAAGATGTGATGGTCATAATAGTGTTTATGCCCTAGTTTGTCTTTTTTTTTTTTTTTTTTTTGGTAGGGAATTCTCCACAACAAAGAAGCCTAATCTGGCATCAGTAGTTAGGAAGGGAATAGCAGTAACATTCAATAAATGTGGAATCAATAAATTGTTCAGTATTTACTGGAACAATACAGTAAATTGCAGAACACTTGCATCTGTCTATTGTCCCTGAAACTGGAGAGAAGGTGGAGAGAAAACTTAATTTAAAAAAAGGTTTTGGTGCTGTGTCTTAGAATGGTGCTCAATTCTTATTGAAAATGTGAATTTTCTATTAAAAGAATGCTGAGTGCTCTGAATTGAATAATCAAACAGGTTAATTCCTCAGCAGAATCAAGAATGAGACCTTACGATTAAAGAAAAAGATTATGATTTACAAAGTAGTAAAACTGCTAACATTTCCACTGATGTTAAAAGTGATACCTGTGTGTGATAGAACATCCAGCAAATACAGAAAATTTGCAACAAAAATTAAAATTACCTTAGGTCTTAATCCAAAGAAAAACAGTGCAATAAAAAACACTTCTTTCTTTAAATGATAGGTTGGGTACCAGTGGAGAAAAACAACAAACAGTATTGCTGGCATTCCTCTGTAGTAAATTATGAATTTGAAATCGCCCTGGTACTGAGGCATCATTCTGATGATCCTGGTCTTTTGGAAATTAGTGCAGTGCCGCTCTCAGATCTCTTAGAACAAACCCTGGAGCTTATAGGAACCAATATTAATGGAAACCCATATGGTGAGTAAAGCCTTTTTCTTGTTTAGTTACAGTAGTCATTTTTAAAGAAAACTTCCTAGGTTCAACTGAAAAAAAATACACACTAAAGAAATGACTAATAAACTTGAGTTATTTGTTTTGGTTTTTAGATTCCATATATAAGTGAAATCATACAGTATTTGTCTTTTTCTTCTTTCATTTAGCATAATATCTTTTAGGTCTATCCATGTTGTTGCAATTGGCAGAATTTCATTCTTTTTTATGGCTGAGTAATATTCCATTTTCTGTGTGTGTGTGTGTGTGTGTGTGTGTGTATGTGTGTATACACACCCCATATCTTTATCCGTTCATCTATTGATGGGCACTTAGGTTGCTTTTCATGGCTAGGTAATTAGTTTAGCATTAATTAATAGCTAGGAGTAAAGTAAATAAAAGAATTAGCAATAAATAGCATATCAAGCATTAGAATATACACCATGATGATTTGAGTACAAGTCCTGAGGGCACTATGGAGTATTGTTAACCCAGGGATGAAGACAAACCCAAGGTCATTAAAGCTGGAATAGCAAAATCCTATACAGAGATCAGAAGCCGATTGGCAGGTGAAAAGAATCTAAGAGTAATTATACAAGTTATCAGATGCAGCATGGCTGTTTGGTAAATACTGAATGATAGTTGAATGTGGCTAATGGTGTAGAGCAGCAGTTGGTGGACTTTTCTATAAAAGGCTAGATAGTAAATATTTAGGTTTTTTGGGCCATATCTCTGAAACAGGCCATAGAGAGTACTTAAATGAATGGGTTGGCCGTGTTCCATTGAAACAATTTACAAAAACAGGCACCTGGCTGGGTTTGGTCGAAGGTCATAGTTTGCCAATTCCTGGTATAGAGCACACGAAGGTGGAATTTAGATTTAATGGGATAAGGTGCCGACTTTTGAGTGAGGGCACTTGTCTCTCTTCAAGGAATCAAACTTTTTGGTAAATTTATTCCTCAATGTTTTAGAGGCTTTTTTTAATTTGGAGGGAGAAATTTCCTCATTCTTTTTGAAACTTCTGTATGGCTAATGGCAAAGTTTTACAATTTTAGGGTTAGGAAGCAAGAAACATCCATTACATCTTCTTATACCACATGGAGCATTTCAAATAAGAAATCTACCTACTTTGAAGCACAATGATCTGTTGTCCTGGTTTGAAGGTTGCAGAGAGGGTAAAATTGAAGGAATAGTGTGGCACTGCAGTGATGGCTGTTTAATCAAGGTAATGGCAGAAAATAATTAGTGGGATTATGTCATTTTATGTTCTTAAAGTAGAAGTGGCACTAAAATGCTCTACAAATTGTAGTAATTCTGATATGTAGTAATTTAATTTCTTCATCTCACATGCCGCCATCTTTATATGATAGAGTTGTGTTTCCCAATATGTATTTATTCTGTGGGGCGTTGGTTCTTCTAGATGTGCTTCAGAATTAAAGTGATGAAAATGTCCGGAAAACCCTGCATACTATATATTGCCTTCTTGGAAATTCATGTTGAACATTAGTTCATTACATTCTAGTTTATCAACATTAGAACATTAATGCAGCATTTCTCAAAGGTACCTGATTATAGAATTTGTTGAGTTAAAAGAGTGCCAAGGTGACAGTTAATATATACAGAATGAATTCTTTTACACTTTGCGCCCTTTCTGTCTCCTGGACTTGTCTGTTTGATTTCACATAGGTTCTAGTTTGTAATGTTCAAAACTGGACCCTAGTCCAGTTTGGACCAACCCCAACTCCAAACAATTCACTGAAGCCAAAAACTTAGATATCATTTTTAACCCCTCTCTCCATCACTTCCTACATCCAATTATCAGTTCTAAAAGATTCTCATCTATTGCATCTGTGTACTTCTTACCAACCAATTGGCTGTTGATTTTAATTTAAAACAAGATTCATGCTTGAATTATTTTATCACCCTCCTCAGCGTTATCTTTCAGTCTTATCCCTGTCCTGTGCATGCTTCACAAATGAATGAGAATACTACTTCCCTGCATAAAAGTGTTCAGTGACATTAAGATTTTTCACGATCTGACCCCTGCTAAAATTTCCAGAACTCTTTACCCCCATCTCCCAAACACACCCACGCTGTGTATGTTCTTAACTAAATGCAACCAGAGCAAAACCACGATTCTATCACATGATATTTATTTTGGTTAGAATGCCTTCTGCCCACATTTTTCAATTGGCTAACTTCTGCACTCAGCAACAGACTCTTATTATTCATTACATTTTTATGGAGCCCCTGATTATGTTCCTGGCATGTTTCCAGCTGCTGGAAATAAGAGTCAACAAAACAATGTCTCTGCCTTCATGAAGCTTACATTCTAATGGGGAATATAGACAATAAGCAAGTAAATATGTAATATGTCAGGAGAACAGCTATGAAAAAAAAAAAGGGTAAGATGACATGGAGCCTTAAATAGTGCCTGGGAGATGGTAGACACTCAAAAGATTTGTAAGTGAATGAAGATAATACAGGCTAAAAGCCAATACCCTTTTTTTTTTCTTTTCAGGTCCATCGCCATCATCTTGGTTTATGCTGGCCAATCCCAGATACTTATATGAATTCAAAACCAGTTATTATCAACATGAATCTGAACAATTATGTGTATGCCTTTGATGCTAAGTGTTTATTTAATCACTTTTCAAAAATAGATAATCAGAAATTTGGTAGGCTCAAAGATATAATACTCAATGTATAAACTGGAAATGCAATTAAAAACCAGCTTCTTTGTTATTATATTTCAATATTGAATACTCTGCCATGTTTAGAAGGTAAAAATATCTGAGGAGTTTCTATTTATTGTTCAGTGTCTAATATAGCAACATGTCTTCTAGCATTTGAAGAAATGAATTTCCCACCTGCAAATATCTATTCAAAATTTTCTTGAGAAACAGCAAGTGAGTTTTAACCTCTGGAATTTAAAATATAATAATAAGCTGCCCAGCTTGTACAAAGGTTGGATTCAGTCCATTATACATGGGTAGTAGCATAAAAGACAAACCAACAATTCTGGACCATTTACTTTAAAAATTAAATAGTCTAAGCTGAATTTAATATTGCTAGACATTTAAGAAAACTTATGGCTCAACTTCATAATGTATTTTTATCTATGTGTGTATATATATATATATATATATACACACAAACACATATATAATTTGAGAATATGTAAGTATATGTAAAACCCCAGTTTTAAATGTTTAAGAAACTTAAAACATTATGAATGTATAGGAATTCACCATAGCTCATTGCCTATTTGACAGATATAACTTATCCTAAAAGTCTTCAAAAATACACTCTTCTAATACGTTGAAATTTTCGTAAATTTTATTCACTAAAAATTCCAATTTAGGTAAAGGTACAAGGTATTGGGAAGGAAATATCATGTAGGTCAGAGACTTGCCTGATTTCCAGATGGAACTTCCAGATGGAATTTTAACTTATAAAGTTAATAAACAGTTAAATAAAACTATAGTTAGAGGTGGCCCTTAGTATATAGGGAAATTAACATGATTTTCCTCCTCTTCATCTTCAAACTGTTCAGACGCAGCAACAGGACTAGTTAATTCAACTCCAAATTGTTCAGAAAGTTTTTTTAACTTCTCTTCTAAGAGAATATTTTTTTTCACTTCTTCTTTGTAATTATACTTCAGATCTTCGATTTCTTCAAAAAATGAAGGATCAAAATTTTCCAGTTCTTTTTTCAGCTTTTTAATTTCCTCCTAATAAGAACATATTATCTTTAAAAGGTATATATAGGAAAAAATACATTCTTTAGGTGTGAACTAAAGAGATTAATTACAAACATGAAAGCCAAAGTAACCTGAATAGTCAAATAAATGGCAGAATTATTTTCTTAACATTTTATTAATAAGGTTTCATTGTACAGTGTAAGTAACTAACTTGTTAACTGTCAAATTATTTGTTCTCTAAGTTATGTCCTGGTCTTGGACTAAAATTTTTCAGCTCTTAAATCAGAGGAGATTTAATCTTTCTCCAAAAGAATATTAAGATACTCTCAGTGAGGCAGTCAAAAAACTTGGCTATTCACAACATTGAAGTTATTTTGGTTAAGATTCTTTGGTTAGGCTTTACTTGTATTTTCTTTACAAATATCTAATTTTCAATGAATAATGGTCACTTATTATAAATATATTTATGATCAGGTAAACTGTTGGGCTTCTGCCTGGCTAAAAGTTAGGCATCTGGTAAAGAAACAATTTAAGCTTTAATGACAGTGTAGAATAGCCAATGATCACTAGTTAATTTTCGTATATATGCTCTTTTGTTCTGTATACAGATTCTTAAAGAGATAAAGCATATCAAATATCTTTCTTTAAGGGAACTATTCCTGAAAAGAATTTCAAAAGGAAATAAAAGACACTGTTCCCAGTGTGGCCCAAAACTTAGGAAAATATTAAAATAATGAGCTATATTTGTGACAATTAAAAATAATTTACTCTTTAATCCTATTTGTCTCAATTTTTTGATGGTTCTGTTTTAATATTTTTTAATACAGTCAGATGAATATAATCAACTTTGTGATATCAAGGTTAAATGTAAGTATAAAATGTGATCCCAGGAATATTTAGGATACATACTTAAAACTCAGAGATGGTGATCATAAAAACAGTTTTCAACAGCTGTTTTCACAAAACATTTATAATACTATAATTAAAATAGTTACCTTCAAATGCTGCTTTTCTAGATCTGAGGTTTTGAGCTGTGTCTCTAGATCTTTGACCTTTTCCTTTAGTTGATCAGGATCTGCCTCCAAAAAAGTGAAAATTAGACTAAGCTTTTCCCACTCTGAATAAGTTCAAGATAAAGAATTTATTTTAGAGGATAAGGAGGAAACTTAGGAAACTAGAGCCTGGAAAATGTTGTCTTTTATGGTTGAAACACTTTTCAGGCTGTTGAATTCTGTATGCTACCTCTATATCAGGTATTATAATTCCATAAGCAGACAAAGAGAAGAGGCATATGTTAGGCGTTTGTTAGAAGTATAGATCCAGGTTGATTTTTTACATGGAAGAAACCATTATTTTCAGAGAAAAATTCTAGAACCAAGAACATTTGTTAGGTGCTAATAGTACAACATTAGAATAAGTAGACTGTTAGGGAAGGGACTACAACCGTAAGGTGGTCAAATGATCCTGTTACCCAACAGCTTTGACTATTCCATGTACTTCAGTATGTATTTACTGTAATTATTGGGTTGGCCAAGAAGTTCGTTTGGGTTTTTCCAATACTATGTGAAAAATGTTCTGGGCAGGATGGGTAACACACAAAGATGAGTAAGTCCTGATATTTTGGTAGGAAAACATAAAAAGCACAAGGGCTTTAATTTATTGATTTCCCCCAGAGTTAACATATCTCTTAATTTTATAATGAGAATCAATGGGCAATAGTATTTTTGCTTTAATTGCCATCTTTGCTAGAAACATACTTTCTTTAAACCGCATATAATGTGTCACGTGGTCATATTTTACATCCATTGAGGGGTAAAATTTTTAAAATAATGCTGAATTTTGAGAAAATAATGGTCAGCAAATACATTTTCATGAATGGGACAGGAAGCATATTCTATTAAGGTGACCTTGGAATGGTCCTCCAATTACGGTAAGTTGGAGACAAATATTTTCCTCATACTTTTCAAAGCTTCCCTCACCTCTGCAGAAAGTACTAATGATTTTTTTACAGGGTTGATTTTTGATCACTGGAATGCTATATTGAGTTGTCTTAATCAGTGGGATGCTATATATTACATAGATTGGTAATGAAATTATGCAGTAAAAGTGATTATTATGTATAGCACTTCCCAAAAGTTAGCTTAATGATCACGTATACTTAAATAGTGCTTTAAAATTTCCAAACGTTTTGGTTTGATTTTGAGCCTTAACAATCTTTGGTAGATATCCTCATTTTTAAATAGAAGATGAGGAAATGAGGGTTCAGAAATTCCCTCTCAGGAAACTGAGGTTTAGAAAGAGAACTTGCCTAACATCAACAGCATTAACTGCTCTTTGGTGCTGTGTCTGGTTTAGTACACCAAGCTGGCTGCTGGAAGAGATGTTATCAAGAGAGGTTTAAGTATGTACTTCTAGTCGCCAAGAGAGGAGGCAGTCTAATGGTCAATAGCAGGAAATGGCAAGGAGCTTTGGAGTTTCACAGATTTAGGCTTCATCCTGCCTCTACCACTTCCTAGCTGCTTTGAATCTGTTTAACACAGGTAGAATGGAGACAGAGGTACTCAAAATTCAGGGCTATAAGAATTAAATTATAAAACGCTTGTAAAGCATTTAGCACAGTGTCTGGAACAACTCATACATTACAGCCTTAATACAAAGCAGCAACAAGACTACTTGGTAGGATATTGAAAAGCTATGTGAAATAGTCAAAAACTGTTCAGATATAAATTAGTATAACCCTTTGGAACAGAATTTGGCATTTTCATAAAAGCTATCAAATACAATATGCATACAAACAATCGATTCTTATTCGCAGTAGTTACGTTCTATAAAGTCAACATGAACAATGAATTAGTGAATACTGAACCACTGCTCTTAGGGAAAATAAACCTACGTACACATACATCTCACATAGATTTCATAATCTTAAATCCTGGAAACAACTCATCCTGGTAGGTTCTATTTTCTTTGTTTTACAGGAGAGAACAAGGTTCAGAAGTATCAAGTGACTCCTGAGGCTGCCCTAATAACAGGCATCAGAGCTGAAATTTAAACCCAGTCCAGCTGGTCCCAGAACCAGAGGTTCCTGCCCTGTGCAGCAGTGCCCGCTGTTGTCTCCTCTGGTCATCCTTGTATGAGAGCTGAAACAATGCAGAGCATCACCTTGCTGAATCTCATCTGGGAAAGTGTGGATCATAGAACTTAAATTTTTCACTGCTCTGTGTGTATGTCTGCAAAAGTACCACACAGTACTGATTTGGGGTTACAAGTAAATTTACTGAGTAGGTGAATATGCAAATACAGAATCTGCAAATAATGAAGATCAACTATTCACTGTGTGTCCACGGATATACATTACATACATATGTGTATATGTGCATACCTATGCACACAGGAACGGGAATGATTAGTAATCACTTCTGAATGCAAATGGAAGAGGGTAGAAGGATAGACATTTTTACTTTGTAAAAGGAAGAAAGGATATAGGCAATGTTTACTTATACACATGTAGTTTTTAAATTAATAACAAGATGAAAGTAACATTTAGAAGAAAATGTTCAAAGGGCTTAAAAGGGCCTGTACTGAGAAACTGGAAGCAACAGACCTAATATTTATTACTTAGCATTGTATCATGGTTAAATCCGTAACATCCAGATGGAGTACAAGGAGAAAGAGACTTGAATACTTGCTACTCAATATTACAGACAACTCAAAGGGCTCAATGGGAAAATTGGGTTTTTTTCTTTTGTTTTTTTTAAAGGGAGGTTGCATTTTTAATTAATTAATTTATTTATTTTTGGCTGTGTTGGGTCTTTGATTCTGTGCGAGGGCTTTCTCTAGTTGTGGCAAGCGGGGGCCACTCTTCATCGCGGTACGCGGGCCTCCCACTATCGCAGCCTCTCTTGTTGTGGAGCACAGGCTCCAGACGCGCAGGCTCAGTAGTTGTGGCTCACGGGCCCAGTTGCTCCGCGGCACGTGGGATCTTCCCAGACCAGGGCTCGAAACCGTGTCCCCTGCATTAGCAGGCAGATTCTCAACCACTGCGCCACCAGGGAAGCCCAAGAATATTGTTTCATGGAAGACAGCTTTAAAAACTTAAATCAAGGATTTGATTTTATAAAAGGAAGACAGTTATCAGAAATCTGTGAACAAACAAGAAAGGCAAACCCTAATCCAAAAACTTGGGTTAGGGCTTCCCTGACGGTGTGGTGGTTGAGAGTCCGCCTGCCGATGCAGGGGACACAGGTTCGTGCCCCGGTCCGGGAAGATCCTACATGCCGCGGAGCGGTTAGGCCCATGAGCCATGGCCACTGAGCCTGCGCGTCCAGAGCCTGTGCTCCACAACGGGAGAGGCCACAACAGTGAGAGGTATATATATATATATATATATACTACCGGGTATGGTGCTTTCAGGTCCATTCTGGTCTTTGTTAACTTCTATCTGATGGATTAATTCTTCTTTTTCTTTTTCCAGCTGACTATTAGCTAATCTAGAACACAATGATAATGTGTTACAAAAAGACAGACATTGCTCCACAAAATACAAGAGCATTTCTTTAATTGTGTGATGTACAGTGCTTAGAACTTGCTGATATTTATAAAGGTAAACATTTGTCCATTTACTCTCCCTGCTGCAATGCTACCATTCTCAGAGATCAAAATCCTTCATGTTCTTAAAATCTGATCTGATGTCATTTTCAAAAGTAGTTTTTCTCTTGCAGGGAGGAGCCTCACAAAAGTACGCTACACAGAGCCTTGGAAGATTTTTTTTCCTCATTTCAATTAACATTTGCCTTTGGAAGCTAAGGTTTAATATATTCTATGCTATTAAGAAAGTTTAAATTACAAACTTGACACCTATATTAAGATCTGATTTACCCTATTTTTTAGCATCCATTATATAAAAGAGTGATTGGCATTAGAAGGATGAAATAAGGCTGAAAAACCTATAAGGCAGCAAGGTTGAAAAATCTTAACTCTCTAGATATAGCAAACGTGGTTATATTAAAAAATAATTTTTAAAAAGTAGTCATATGAACAAATAATATACCTAAGAACTTGAAGCTCCCATTGAAGGCCTTGCTCTGTTTCATCACCTTCAGGAACATGTTTGAGAATCTCAATCTTTGGGCACAATGAAAAGTTAGAAGACAAAGTTTGACATGGAAATACGAGGTTTTATAAAGATACTCTCAATGAAGCATAATTTTAAAAGTTGAGTTTTCAAAAGTTCATATGATCGTACATCTATGGTGACCTATCCACTATTCATTCAACAATTATTTATTGAGGAACTACTGCATGCCAGGCATTGTCCTAGGCACACTGGATACAGCAGTGAAAAAAATAAGCAAAATCCCTTCCTTCATGATCCTGTGGTCCTTACATTTTTAGTGGGGGAAGACAAACAGTGAGCATGTGATGTGACTGGATAACACTTCAAGATGGTGGGAAGGGCTATTAAGAAAAATAACCTAGGGTAAGAGGACAGAGTGATGGAAAGTAGTATAGGTTTGGGAGGGTCTGAGGAGCTTGCATTTAAGCAGAGACATGAAGTGCAGGAGTGAGCTATGAGAATATTTGGGTAAACAGTATTCTAAACAAGGGAAACAAAAGCAAGGCCCAGAAGCTTGAATGAGTTTGGTTTGTCCCAAGGATTGAAAGAATGTCAGCATGGCTAGAGCACTATGTATGAGTGCTGGAGAAAGTAAAGGTGAGGCTAGAGAGGAAACCAGATGCCATACCATGTAGGTCTTTGCAGGCTATGAAAAGAACTTCAGGATTTTGTTCTGGGGTAATGGGAACCACTGGAATATACTAAGGATGGGACTGCTATGATTTGCTTTATACCTTTAAAAGGATTACTTGGCAACTATGTGGAAAATAGGTCAGGGATAGAGAGAAGGTGAAACAAGGCAAGAGCGGAAGCAGGGAGACCAGTTAGGAAATTACTGCTATTCAAGTGTGAGAGAATAGCTTAGACTAGACTGGCAGCGTTGGAGGTGCTGAGACATCATCAGATTTGGGATACATCTGAAATAGAGCTGACAGGATTTAATGAAAAAGACGCGGGGTATGAGTGAAAACAAAGGAGTCTATGATCCATGGTTTTTGACTTAAACAAATAGGTGAATGGTGGGGCCATTCACTTAGATGGTCCTTGTAGGAGAGGAATTAGTCCAGAGTTCATTTTTACCTACATAAGACAATGCCAAGGGGTGGTTTGAAATATGATGCATTATTTTATCACATAAAGAAAAATGACATTACTTGCCTGTTGCTCAAGGTCTTCCGTGTATTTCTTAACTTTTTGTTCCCTCTCTGTTGCTTGTCTTACAAGCTGTTTAAGATCAGTAAGGCTTTTAGTTTTTTTGGCAATATCAGTTTCCAATTCTTTCAACTTGGTTTCATACATTCTAAAAGTATAAAGGAAAAAAAATGGTGTAGACATGGAAAATAATTTCTCTCATTGATTTAAAAGCTAGTTCAAGTTACTGCACTAAAAATAATATTATACTGTTTCTTCTAGTCAAATCTTTTCCTACATATTTACTTAGCATTAGGTGACAGCAAGGGATAAGTACCCCTAATTAACAGACAGGCCAATTAAACAGAGGATTTAGATGTTTCCCAAAGTTATAACAAGGATGGAGCCTGAATTTTACCACTGTCAAAGATTAAAATCAATACCTTTTTCAATCACAAAACAAAGAAATAGAAATTAAATTCATATCAAATTCTGTATTATTGAATATTCTTAGGAATATACTTAGAGATAACAAACTAAAGCATTTAATACACACACACACACACACACACACACACACACACACACACACACACACACACACACACGTAGGAGGTATCCAGGTAGAGCAAAACCAAAAGAACACTGCTGGGAGAGGGAAAAGAATGTGTAAAAGCAGGGGTAAGAAAAATGGCATAAGATGCGGGAGGGATGAAGCTTGTAAAAATCTAAATAGATTTGTAAATTTTCAAGAAATGATCAATAGTTCAAAAAAAAAAATCCAGACTCCAAAAGAAACTTCTAAAACACTGAGCCAAAATGGTTTTACAAACCCATCATACCACCTTAAAGGAGAAAATGCTTATAACATTCAAATTTTTCCAGAGAAAAGAAAAGAAGGAACACTTTGGCAACAAAATCAGGTAAAGACAGGATAAGGAAGGAAAATTATTATCAAAGAGATTGTGATAAACCTTAGGAACCTAGATTAGAGGCAACGTTCTTAACCTGACAAAAGCTATCAAAGTGGTGAAATATCTGAAGCTCACTCCGTCATTCAATTCCCAGCTCTAAATGCCACCCAGTCAGAGAGGCCTTCTCTGACCACCCTATCTAAAACAGCTCCTGCATCACCCCAGCCTGTCTCAGCAGTCAGTACTATAAAGCTGGATGTGGAATAGATGTTATTAGTTTGCTGAGTAAATAACAGAGCAACTATAAAGATGTCAGCATGAGCATAATGGTTAATGGGTACCAAAAGATTATCTCCAAACCACTTTAACGAACTGGGTGTCTAATCCCATCTGCAGACTTTAGCAGTTTTTTTGGTGGACTTAGGGAGGCTTGAGGCCAAAGATCAGAATTAGCCTTCCGTCAAGTGGATTCTACTAGGACTTAGTTTTTTTTTAAGTGCTTACTGAAGGCCTACTCTATGCTCAGTTATCTGTACAGTTCTCAGATGAAAAACACATAAATGATCTAAAGGGCAAAGTCATCTTCAGTTATGGTTAAATCTCATCACCCCTTCAAATATTTATAAACTTTATAAACCCTTTTCACATTAATAATCTTTTCTGCAGCCTCAAAGAGCCCTTTTTTAGAAAAGAAGAGGACAGGGATTATCATTTCCACAGCTTAAAAAAAACTTAAACTCACAGAAGAACTATAATTTACTTAAGGGCATAGTGAGAAATAGGTATTTCTAAGCCCTGGAAGCTACCTGGCTCTCTGAAGGAACCTAGTCAAAGCAGGCCTTTTAGAACTACATCTAACATAAAGCAGAGGCTGGCATGCAGCAGGTACTGAGGAAATACCTGCTGGATAAATACATCTCGAAGCAACTCAAAATTCTTTGAGTCCATGTGTGATTGTAGAAGGAAATAGAGGACCAACCAAGAAATCAACTGATAGGGTTGCTGGTTGAGAGCCTCTGCTGGAGTCCAAGCAGGCAAAAGAAGACCCCTTCTCCCCTTTATACTATCACACATATTTCATTTAGCCCTCACACTAGCCCTCTGAGAGAATTAAGAAACAGTTATGGGGGAAGAGTAGATTCTCAGTACTCTCAGTATGATGTTGGGACAGGAACCAAGGACCCTTCTCCAAGACTGCCTGGCCACCTGGGCCTTCTAATCTACCTGCAAAACCTTTCTCTTTTCTCCTTAGACTTGTCTGACAGGGGCAAGTGAGTGCAATAGGCCCACTCTGGGACCTGCTGTAGCCTCACAGTGCTAAGATTCCCATCCCAGCTGTAGTGATGGTGACTGCCAATCCACATCAAGTCCATTCTAAACAGCAGGCAGATATCCAAGGGCATACTGAGATGCACAGACAGAAGGAACTCTAGGAATATGCTAAAATAAAGATGGGTTTGCCTTCTGAAATGGGGCCAGTAGATGTCAAGAACACCACTTCGTACGGGATGACTTTATTGGGAAAGGACATGCGCAGGATCTCACTGGTCTCTGGCTTCTACATATACTCCTTGAAGCAGCTGTTTAACGTTGGAAGTGAGAATGACACCAAAGCCTTTTACTGACTCATCAGAGTTATGATGAACCACCTCTGGTGATGGTGACAATGAACATATGAATGTTTACTAGCGAATTCCTATCACCTCTTTCATAGCCACAAAGTTGATGTGACAGGCAGGAATTGCACATACTTGCAGAAAAGGCTCAAGGGATGGGACAAAATCAAGTGCCAGAAAGCAGAGGCCAGTAAGATACTAAAACTATTTGCTGAATTCATCTGTTGAGGCTATTTGAAGAGCAAGATGCCCAGAACATAACTCCAAAATTGCAGTTGTAGCTGGAGAAAAGCAGCACCCAGGAGAAGCTGAGCATCATCAGTCCAGGCTCATGGCTGACAGCAGCTTTGCGACGCCCAGCCAGCTCCAACACCCTTAGCCCAGCCCCAGCTCTCCTCTGTCCCATGCCGACACCCCAATTAGTTAAATATTTTAAGGAAGAAAAAGTGAGGATCATGTTAAAACAAACAACCAAACAGTTCTCCACGAAAGAACTAAGTGAATCAGGATACTGTCATATTCTTTAAAAACAATAATGGCAGAATTAGAGCTCATTAAACTGTGCAAATTTTAAACTGTTTGTTCCTACCTTGTAACAACAATTGATTTCCATCTCTTGCTGTCAGCACCTTCAAGCTGTGGACCTCTACTTTCTGCCAACTGTAATCTCTTACCAGTCTCTTCTAGTTGAACTGTCATCTTCTCATTTAATATCTCCAAATTATTCTTAGCTATCCGTAATTTTTCTGCAGCTTCAGTTTCCTATCATTAAAAGCTAATTAGTATATTATGCCAAAATGTAATACTGTTCTCATGGATATAGTATATTCAAAATTATCAATCACTACAAACTAGAAAGAAAATAACCTGGAGTTCTAAATGCTGATTAAAATTCCAATAAAAATCCAATGTTTCTTTTACTCTAAAATAGCAATATGGTAATGATAACTAGAACAGATCATGTGATCATGTAAATGAGGTTAGAAAAATACATTTACAATATTTTACTCTAGTGGTTACTTTAAATTTGTCATATTTGTTTGTCTGTAATAGTTAGAGAAAATGGGATAGTTTATGTCTTTAGATTTTTAAAAGATGTTTTGAATTTTTAATACCCAAGAGACATAACTATAAGTATAAACTATGTGTAAGTACCACAGATTATTTCCACTATTAAACATCCACATTCACAGCACAGTATCACTCTGGCCTCACAATACATTCACATACCACTGTAACTAGTTTAAAAATATTTATTGCAATTTATTCAGTGGATCATCCATATAAATTACACCTATTTGTCTGGGGCAAGGAATATATTTTGCCACTTAAATAGAAAGGAATCTTACTGTTTAACAAAATAGTTTCATATACTCTTTATTGCACATCAAGCATTATTCTAAGACATGTGCATAAATATTAACTCATTTAAACCCTGCAGCAGCTCTGTGAAATAGATATACACAACATTCCCAGTTTTATAGATGAGGAAATTGAGAGGAGAGGGAATAGTAGATTCCCCTAGTTCCCACAGTTAAGAAGTAATAAAGCGGGCTTCCCTGGTTGCGCAGTGATTAAGAATCCGCCTGCCAATGCAGGAGACATGGGTTCAAGCCCTGGTCCGGGAAGATCCCACATGCCGCGGAGCAACTAAGCCCGTGAGCCACAACTACTGAGCCTGCGCTCTAGAGCCCACGAGCCACAACTACTGAGCCCACACGCCACATCTACTGAAGCCCACGCACTCTAGAGCCTGTGCTCTGCAACAAGAGAAGCCACCGCAATGAGAAGCCCACACACCACAATGAAGAATAGCCCCCGCTCGCTGCAACTAGAGAAAGCCCGTGCACAGCAACAAAGACTGAACACAGCCAAAAATAATAAATAAGTAAAAATAAGTAAATTTGTTTAAAAAAAAAAGAAGTAATAAAGCTAGGATTTGAATCCTGGCTATGTGGCTTCTACATTATACTGCCTGTGAATTTATTAATTTTTTATTTTCAATGTTCCTCATAGTGGGTGGGCATAAAAACACAATTCCTGGATGAACTGGGAGATTGGGATTGACATGTATACACTAATATGTATAAAATAGATAACTAATGAGAACCTTCTGTATAGCACAGGGAACTCTACTCAGTGCTCTGTGGTGACCTAAATGGGAAGGAAATCCAAAAAAGAGGGGATATATGTACACATATAGCTGCTTCACTTCGCTGTACAGCAGAAATTAACACGACATTGTAAAGCAACTATACCCCAATTAAAAAATAAATAAGTAAATAAAAATAAAACAAAACAAAAAACAACACAATTCCTAAATCTCTTAATACCTACACTGAGTAGATACTCTAATCAAGTTTTTCATTCCATTTTCCCAAAATGTAGCAGTTAATCAACATAAAAATAAGTATAGTCAATAATGAAAGCCATACTTTTTTAAGTTCTTTACGGAGCCTTTCATTTTCAGCAACAATTTTCTCTGTGCCTTTGGTCTTGGATTCATAGTGCATGCTCAACTGACGTCCAAGATGAACTTTGAGTTTTTCTAATTCAGCCTAGTAATTAAAAAAACTCTACATTATCAAAACAAGGAAATAAACGATCTTGTAAACTCATAAAAACTTAGTTTAACGTGGTTTTAGAGACCATATTTGATATAATTAGAATAAATTCTTCCCTTTAATACAGGTCATCTAGAGCAGAGGTTCCCAGTCTTGGCTTAGAATGAGCTGATGACTTTAAAAAAGAATCACAATGCCAATGGTAGGACCAATCCCAAAATAATCTGATCAATCTCAAGATTGGGGGCTTAGGCAGCTGTATTTTTGAAAATAGATACAGTTAATTATTTTATGCTGCCAAAGTGAGAAGCAATGGTCTGGAAATAATAAGATGACCAAGTGGTGCTACTCTTAACTACTCTTAGCCTTGTCTCCAACATTTTTTTTTCTGTATGTGTAAAATATCTACTGCATCCATTAAAGCCACTTTATACACTATATATTAAATTGTCCTTAAAAATTAATAAAAATTATATCAGTAAAACATTCTGTACAAATGACCACATTAAAAATATTACCTTCAATTTTTCGTTTTCCATTTCAATATTAGCCATTTTTTCACTGGTTAATATTCCTGATGCTTTTTTCAGCTGTTCATTTTCCCTTTGGACTTTTTCGACTACTTTTTTCATTAAACCAATGGTTTTTTCTAGTTCTGGGATTGTCTTTCCACTTCTACCAGACTAGGAAAAAATGTTAACTTTTTATTTAATCAAATATTTTAGAGAGTATAACATAAAGTACCAAGAATATAAGAGGTTTATTATTAAACTCATTGTTGATTCCTAACATTTGAAGCCAAGGCTTGTACGACTTCAACTCGTTATAATAACCCTGTGAAAGAGGAATTATCCTTACTTTGCATACAAGAAAATCAAGATTCAGAGAATTTGATATTCCTAAAGTCATGCAACTAATAAGTAACAGCTTAAACCCTGGTATACTGGAAAGAACATTAGTATAGTAGCATTATAACTAGGAAGCTGCCATGGATATCATAAAAAATAATTATAAAATGTTAGAATCAGACCAAGGAGCAGTTAGTAGTTACCTCAGTGAACAGATGGAAGATTCCTGGAAGTTAAATGTTTTCAAGGTGTAGAGGGATATGCAAAGAAAAAAGAGATGGTATAGAGTCCAAGTGGAATGAAAAGCATGTAAGATGAGACAGATGATAAAATACATTAACTTGAAACAGAGAGAAAGCTTAATGATGTTTTACATTATAGATGCAGCAGAATAAAACTGAAACTAGAGGCACTAGTAAAGGCATATCAATACTGTTATGACATATCCAAACTTTTTTTTTCATTTCCAGCTTATCACTTCTGAAGCCAAAACAAACATGGCATACTCTCACATACTCACCCCTCTAACATGGCCAAGTTTCCTCTCTACTTCTGCTTTTTCTTTCTTAAGAAATTCACACATTTCCTTCAAATCTCTTACTTGATTCTAGAAGGTTAAAGAAAACATGTAACAATTTAACATAGCTATAGCCATTGAAAAGGAAAGGCAAACAATTCATCTGAACTATCAGTCTCTTCAACTGTATAGCTGAATTAAACAAGTGGGTCTTTATACCAATGAGGAGGATTTTGAACCATGACATATGCTGAATTAATACAACAGCATTTTGTATATGAATTTCAAGAAATATTTCCTGCATTACTGCCTTAGTATACAATATAAATTTGAGTTTAGAACTCCTGATTTCAACTCTCCCATAGATTACAGTACAGAGAAAGAGACAACTGATCTTCTGACACTGGTTCTAAGTGTAAAAATCAGAATGAGAAGCAGGATATAGCTTAATTATACCATTACCTGTGGAATTAACAGATTGCTGATATTCTAAGTTAAAAAACACAAATGAAACAGTCAGTCAGTCAAGAGCAAAGGACTCCCTTAAATAGGATAAGATTTGGAAAACCAAAAATAAACTTATTATAAACATCAAAATAAAGTAAAATTTCTAAAAGAGACAATTATCCTAAAATATTTTAAAGACTTTATATTTTTAGAGCTATCCTAATATTTTAAAGTGTGACAACTGATAATTAAATACACCAACCATCATCTTGCCACACACATGACATTTGAACTTGCTATTTCTGTTGCCTGGAACTCTTTTTCTAGTATCTGTATGACCTACGTCCTTACCTGTCTCCTAGCTCTCTGCTAAAATATCACTTCATTAAGGAAGCCTCCCCTTACTACCCTATTTTAAAGAGCAATCCCATATTCAGTTGACCCTTGAACAATGTGGAGGTATAACTTATAGTTGGTCCTCTATATCTGCAGTTCCTTTGCATCCGTGGGTTCAACCAACCACGGATCAGGTAGTACAGTAGTATTTACTACTGAAAAATATCCCCATATAAGTGGACCCTCGCAGTTCAAAGGTCAGCTATACCCCTATGCAACACACATACACACACACGCACCCTTCACACTAACTGTGCTTTTTTTCTTCTTAGCACTTTAACATCAGCTGACATACTACATATTGACTTGCTTACCTATTATGAGCCTTCCCTTACTGGAATGTAAGCTCTACAAGTGCAAGAATTTTTTTGATTGCTGTTTACCAGCACCTAGAAGAGTACCTGACACAAAAAAAGGCCCTCAACAAATAACTGTTAAATGAGCAAATATAGAAAGTATAACACCACCATGATATTTTATGAATATGAGTTTCCGACTTCTTCATAAGCTAACATGGTAAACATAACAATTAAGTAGGGAGAAAAAGGCATTAGATTTCCTAACTACAATAAAGAATATTAAATTTACCTTTAATCTTGGCAAATCTTTATTTGCTTGTTCAAGCTGAAATTTTAATTCAATATTTTCAGATGACAACTTCAAGTTTTCCCTCTGGAGCTCCTGTTCTCTTTGATAATGATCATCCGACTCTATTCCTGAAGTCTTCAGGAAAATGAAGTTAGGAATATTTTTAAGGTGTAACAAATAAAAGCTATGTAAGACACACTGGATAAGAGAACACTATGTTGAAAGGGAACATTTTTCCTCAAAGGAATGAGAAAATTGGAGAGCTCTAGAGAAAACAACCATAAACGAACAAACTCACATGAGAAAAGGTAATCAGTCTGCTGTAATTAATATAAAGCAAAGTCAGTATGATTTAATAATGTCCACACATATAATGCCTCCATATATGCTCTCATAATGACTAAACGAATTTGTGGTGGTCCTTCCAGTCCAAAAATAAAGTACTGTTACCTGTTACAGATTGTCTCATGCCCCAACCCCCACCCAGCCCCAAATTCATATGTGAAGTCCTAACTCTCAGTACCTCAGAATGACCTTATTTGAGGATAGGGCCTTTTCAGAGATAACTAAGTTAAAACAGGGTCATTAGGGTGGGCCTTAATCCAACAAGGTCTGATGTTCTTATACCAAAGGGAAATGTGGACATACAGACATACACAGAAGGGAGACACTGTAGAGACGGGGAGAAGCTAGCCATCTATGAGCCAAGGAGAGAGGCCCGGAACAGATCCTTCCCCCACGGCCTAAAGAAGCAATCAACTCTGCCGATACCTTGATTTTGGACTTCCGGCTTTCAGAAGTGAGAGAATACATTTCTGTTGTTTAAGCCATCAACTCCGTGGTGTTTTGTTATGGTGGCCCTAGCAAACAAATCTACAAGCCTACAAAAAGTGCCTCAATTCCTCCTCATTTAGAAAGCTATTCATCATTCCTTGAGCTAAAGTAATCACTCCCTCCTCTGAAATCCAGTAACACTTTATTTGCATTTCTTTTGGCATGAATCCACCTTGGGTTATTATTTATGCTCATTTTCAGTTCTCATTCTAAGCTATAGATTATTTGAAAGAGAAATCTGTGCTTGGTTACCTTTTCCTATAAAGTGGTTAGAATACCCCTTACCCTCATAAACTTGTTAAGAGCATTATATGAGATAATTTTGTGAAAGCACTCAGAACAGCTTTAGTTTTTTCTCCCCCATTCCATTCTCTATTGGCTTGATCGACGATCAACTCAATAACTCCACAGACATTATGATGATTATCATATTATTATATTATTTATACATTACACATTACATTATTATTATTAAAGTATAATATTCTATAAATACATTTATTACGCATGGCTCTGTAATCTTTTTAATTAGCAGTAGGTTAAATACATTCTGACATATTCACCATTAGGTTAAAAAAAAAAGTGAAAAACAGAAAAAGTTTTCTTAGGTAAAATGCAGTAAAAGTAAAGAAATTAGAAAATAGGATACAGAAATGTAAAGAAATTCTGGGCTGACCTTTGATTCTGACCTGAGGGCATACAACACAACACTGGCAGAAACACTGCATGTATCTACCTGATTCCTAACTGTTTGAGGGAACGTGTGTGCATATGAACATATATAGTGGCAAGAAAAAGAAGACAGACATATTTCATGGTGTCAGTAAACTATAGCAATATGTTCCTACTTATTCTGTCAGATAACCCAAGTATACATTCTGATTCTACTACTATTAAGGTTAACACTAGGCAAATCATGCCACCTGCAAGGTCCTCTGTTTTTGCATCTTACAAATGAAGGCACTAGACAGGATGATTTTTAAGGTCTCTTCAGACATGGAAATCTATAGTTCCCTATCCCTGAGCTCTTCTGTCTCCCTCACTTCATCTCTTCAGTCTATGATAGCTATTTAATAAATGATAATAAGTACCCCTAACTGATAGATATAAAATATACTAAATTTCATTCACAGAAGAGAATAATTCTATCTGATGATATTACATGAACTGCTGAATTTTTTCAACAGTTCTCCTCACTAAAATATGGATGCAATTCTTTGTGTAAGTGAATGTGGATCATTTTTTTCCTCCTATTCTCAGAAAACAAAACTAAAAGTATTAGTTGAGATTGTCCAAATTTTTGGAAAATAAATTCTAATGAAACTTCTATAAAAGTAAAATAAATAAAATTCTTGTATAATGAATTTTGGGGGGACTTCCAAATTGTTCTATAGAAGAAGAATCCTGTTAAAAGGTATACACTGCCAAAAGTCAAATTCTTAGTGGATGAGAGTTAGTGATAACACAGAGTGGAAGTCTCAAATTCTCAATTACTTATTATCAAGTGAAAAAAAAAAGCATTATGTACCTGGATAAGGAAACGAAATAAGAATTAAGACATTTTCATCCATTTTCTCTTAATTTAAATGTCTGATTTAATGAGAATGAGGACTTAGGTGACTGGAATATCTGAAGTGGAAAGGAATGAATGAATGAATGAATGCTATTTGATTTCAACTGGCAACAAACTTCTTATTCCGTTGAATAAACTGACCAAAAGTAGTGTGTGTATGTAGAAAGTTCATAAACTGTAGAATCAGACCTCCATTTAAATCCTGGTTCTGCATCTTCTTGATCACTAGAAATGTTACTTATTCTCCAAGCTTCCCACATAAAGTAGAAATAATTCTCTGCGGAGTATTGTGAAAACTATACCTAGGCAATACATGTAAGCTTCCTTTTCTCATTATAAAAAAAAGTATCTGTTACAATACAAGGCAAAAAGACCATCAAAGGAACTTGCTATATATGTTACAATGTTACACAGCATCATAACAGATTTTTACTGATATTATTCATTGTAGTGAAATTTTACTTGCAGTGAGATTTTACAGCATGCTGAAGTAGGAATTTCTAAGGCAAAACGAACTCATCTAAAGTGCCTTATTTTTGTTATTCTGTTATCTAATCTAATACTTGGTAAAACAGTGAGTACTAATGGTAATACCAATACCAATGGTAAAACAGTGAGTACGAAAATGAATCGGGAAATGTACAACCACTACGTTTTTGTAGGAACTAGTCAAATATTAGGGTTTAAGGAGAAGTTTATTAACAATTAATAGTCTTTACAAATCCTACACAATTTGTTTCCATTTGCACCATATACGTATACCACTTGCTAAGAGAAAACTCAGCCAAGAGAGAAATAAAGGACTGCCATGTACTCAAACCTGGGACGCTTCATTTCTTGGCTGGACAGACACATCAGCTTCAGAGTTTGCCTGTGCATCCCCCTCAGCACACTGCCTCACTGCAGCAGCGCTTGTGGCGTAACCACAGTCCTCCCCAGCAGATTCTTCTGGATCCATGTGGTTGTTGTGACTCACATCTTCAGCTATGTGTCCCTTTTCTTTCTCATTCTTGCCTAGCTCATTCTCTTCCTTGTTTTTATATTCCTGTTTATTATTTTCACAACAGTCTTGATTAATTTTTTCAACTTTACGATCTGGTTCCTTTTCAAAATTGGAGTTAAAATCCGTCAAGGTACCATTAGTTGACCTAAATGGACTTGATTTATTATTTGGTCTTGACTCAGATTTATTTAACTCAGTAGGATCTACAATATCTTCTGCTTTGTGTTTTTCTTCATTACTGTAACACTGTAGAATATTCCTAGGTACCTGATGATATAAGTTGTCACTAACATCTATTCCTTTCCTGTTTTTAATTCTGAGTACTGTTATGGGGTTTTTTAGGTTCCTGTGTAAATTGTTCTTTTTGTGAAAAATATTATGCCTGTATTTATTAACACTGGTAGCAAGAGGAGAAAGCGTAGCTGCGTCACATAACAGATTCTGCTTGAAGCAGACGAAAGAGAAGAAACAGGAAAAGAAAAGGAAAAAAAATAATAAAAATATACACATGAATGTTTTAAAATAAGATACAACAAATAATTCTACATTAATGAGACTTTATAAAGAAAAACGAGAAATGTATCACATATTTGAATGGACGTAATGTTATAACATACCTTCCTATTTTATCTAATTATATGTTCTCGTCACAGCAAAACTCATAACTACATTTAAAAATCTCCAGAAATCATTTGTAATGACATTTTATGCAAAGCATAAGAATCATAAGTTTACCATTATTATGTAAAAAGGATTACAGAAGTTAACATACATCACTACCCAGTAAAAATAAAAGTTGGATTTATGGCATTAATATTAATGAGAAGGATCTACTGTTTTTAGCTAAATAAAGGTAGAAGTTGATTTCACTTTTAAACTTTAGAATAAAAAAAATGAAAAGAAAAGATGTGCACTTACTGAAGGCCTAGAATATGCGTCCTTTGAAAACTGTTTTTCTAAAGCATGAAGTTTTTCTTGGAGGTATTTATTTTGTAAACGTAAATCTTCTATAACAGAATCTCGAGGAAGAGCCTGATGGGTCCTATGAACAACAATCACAGACTCTTTACTGTTCAAACTTCCAACTTTTTACTGTTTTATTGTATTAAAAAATAGAAAAAAATATTTTTAACACTGTATTTCTTTTAAATTCTACAAAACTTGAAAACTTTACAAAAATTAAATTAAAACATGACTATATTATAAACTGATCCTCTACAGAGGATTCACGGCTGGCCTCCTTTAAACTATGAGTTAAAAAGGGTATTCTGATTTTAAAAAAATACATTAATATTTGTAAAGAACATGCCTCTATTTCGGGGATTGTGTAAAATAGCTGAATAAAAATACCTACTATTTTTAAAACATTATATAATAATTTCATAACATCCATGCGCTTCTCAAGATGGTCAAGGATTTTATAAGGTTCTTAGTGGAGCCAGATAATAATCTATTTCTTCAGTCTATACTACTCACCTGCATGGCCTACAAGGCCCTCCACTATCTGGCACAAGCACACCTGTTCAGCACATTGTCCAGGACTCTTCCCTTACTTCGGCAAATAAATCCACTCTTACCCACACATGAAAGATTCACTCCTGCTGCTATGTCTCTGCTAGGGTTGTTTTCTCGGAATGTCCTTTCTACCTTTAAAATCTAGATCTGATTCATAAAATTCGGAAATTCACATTTGAACTGAGAAGACAAGTTCAATCTCTTTTATAAAGTCTTCTCCAATTACTTCAGCCTCCACAGATTCATATTAGAAAAAAAGCTATTAACGAAATTGAGTTATTTGTAGTGAGGTGGTTGGACCTAGAGTCTGTCATACAGAGTGAAGTAAGTCAGAAAGAGAAAAACAAATACCGGGTTGTAGAAGATAATATATGTGAATATCTTGATGACTAATATAGTAAAGTTTTCTTAAAGAGAAAACAAAAAGCATTAGCTTATTGTGACTACTTAGAGGGGTGAGATAGGGAGGGTGGGAGGGAGGGAGATGCAAGAGGGAAGAGATATGGGAACATGTGTATATGTATAACTGATTCACTTTGTTGTAAAGCAGAAACTAACACACCATTGTAAAGCAATTATACTCCAATAAAGATGTTTAAAAAAAAGCTATTAAATATCTAAAACTAATAGAAGGTTTCAAAACTAAAATATTTTGATCCTTGCGAAAACTGCAAAGGAGAGTAAAAGGATTCGGTTTTATTCTGAATATATGTTTAGACTAAGAAAAACAGGGAGGCTAGGACCAGACAGTAGCTATAAATAGATGTCAAAACTAAGAAAAATGTTTCAATCATTTTGTTCTCTCCATCAAGGAAAATTCTGAAAAATTTAAGAAACAATGACTTAGAAGGAAATGAGATGGAACGTAGGTTGAAAGCTCACAAGGACCTTGAAAAGTAAATATTTTACAGATTGGGACAAAACACGAGAAACTGAAATATCAGCAAACGGGTGGTAAATTTACCTTTTCCTTTCCTCTAGTATTTCCTGACCTGAATACAACACAGCTTGAAACCTGAAGATGAGCGTCAGCACAGAGGGAGAGCGCTCCAGGCAAGGCTTAAAGTTCTAGCTCCAGTAAGGAGAAAGGGTGCTTAACAATTCTCACAGACAGTGCAAAAATCCCTCTTATTTTTCTCTTCTATGCATTCTCTCATGTCCCAACCCTCAGGCAATCCCAAGGCAGTGGTGGCAGAGGCTGCAATGGGAACTCACAGGAGCCAAAATTTTTAGGGAGAGGAATCTTCTTCTCCAATTGGTAAAGCTGTAATTAATAAGGTGGGAAGGCAAAGTAGTGCCCCTCCCCCTCCGCCACGTCCCCTTTCTGCCCTCCTGCTGCTGGCTTAGCTGCAGACAAGAGCACAACAGCTGAAGTGCACGGCGCAGCAGGGCAACAGATTTGGCTCGAAGTACCAAAAAGGGTAGCCCGAGAGAAACCAAATGTATCAGGGAGATCACAGAAGGAAAGGAGCTCAAGAAAGGAACCTTATAAAGTTGTTTATGAACTTCTGGGCTCACCCCTGAGCATGAATGTATGGATCTGATCCTAATCAGAATATTAAAGACTCTGAGAACTGAATAGAAGACAGCCCACATACCAGACTGTCAATAGGGAGTTGCATAGGCAGAACAGAGCCAAAGAACATTGTAAAAGCTTTGAAAATGATACCGGAACCATAGCCCACATAACGCAGGTTAGCACATAGGGCCTGAACCTATCCAGACTTGCTAAAACAAAAATATATCTGCCTTTTCCATACAATTTAACCAAGATCCAGAGTCACAAATATAATATTCAAAAGTTCAAGAATATAATCCATATTAATGTGGCATAAAAAGAAGCAGGAATATCTCAACTCACACAGGAAAAGAATCAACAGAACCCAAGCTTAAGATGACACACATTTATTATATCAGTTTCTACATTTCCATGTATTAGCTTACCTCATATATGATATGTCATTTTCTAGGTCAAGATTTCTCTTTTTTAATTCTTCTAACTCTTTTTCTGACTCCAATGCTCGCACTTCCATAACATGATCAACAGTCATGCCAGTTGTTTTCAGTTTCCTCTGCAAAGTAAGTTTCTCTTTATCAGCTCTGTGGGATTTAATACAGAATCATGAAAATATACCATTCACTGTTTGGCTTGTTCAATTTATTAAATTGCAGCTTCCTTATTGTAAGGCCAATATACAAAAATTGGATCATTCTGTATTTGCTATGAGCTAACTTATTTCAAAATTATAGGAAACTACACTTACAAATTGTTAAAATATATTTAATACACATTTTAAAGAAAATAAAAAGTGAACTATAGATAATAAATAATTAAAACTAAAAAATTTTTCATATTATCAAGTACAGAAAAACTATATAACTTCCAGGTCAATTAAAGACTATACATAATTAATTAGGTTTACATTAAATTTAAACTCACTTGGCAAAAAGATCCTTCAAAGTATTCAATTGTTTTGTTAGAGTACAGACTTCCCCCTCTTTCTCTTTTAACCTGTTTCGAATTCCCTCCATTTTGGTTTGCCATTTTTTACCTTCTTCCCACCTAATTACTTCTTCTCTGGCACTCTGTAAATAATAACAAAGGAGGAAGAAAATTACCAATATTGTTTTTTAGACTGATCAATTACAATTTACTAGAACAATGGTAAACCAATACTTCCTGAAGAATATGTAAACAGGTTCATTTTGCTATGTCACTTCTAGAATCTTTAGGCCTGCCAAGCTGTAAGCAAAAATGCCCTTCAGACTAAGATTCTGTATTCTATACTGGACTAATGCCAACACTCCTAAAGGAGTCTAATACAAATGGATGATGACTAAAGTAAACTTCCAACAAAGAATGTATATGTATAAATGACCAACCCGATCTTGTCAGCCCATAGCAATCTCCTAGTATCACAACTCCTTCAAATCTTCAATGCACATTATTTCTCTTATTCAACAGATATTTACTTAGTGTGAATCATGCACCAGGTACTACTCTAAGTACTAGGAATAGAAACAATGAATAAACCAGACAAAAAAGGCTTATCTTCATGGGTATTACAGTCTAGTTTATGTTGGTTGGTTGGTTGGCTGGATTAGGGGAAGGGAGCAAAATATAGACAAAAAACAAGAAAAAAAATTTTTGAAGTATGTTAGCTGGTGATAAGTGCTCTAAATAAAAGGGGAAGGAACTAGGACACTTCAGGGCTAGGTGTTGTGCTTTGTTATAATTGAGATAAGGTGTCCAAGGAAAGTCTATGTAATGCAGAACAGTCCCATGTACTGAAGAAATATCAAGTGTCCTACTGAACATTCATATAGTTAAAAATTCTGTTCACAATTGTCTGAGCTAAGAATTTATGTCCTTTCCACCAAGCAATTTTTTAATGGTTTTACTATGTCCTGAATTTTCTAGAAATACAGCAGCCTTATAAAAGTAAAGACTACAGACGTCATTTTGCTGAGAACTACAGAAACAACTGTTTACCATTTTGGAAATCAAATTAACAAATGGCAATGCCTTTGTGACGTGGGGAGCCAACAGACCACATTTGTATTAGTCTGCATTTGTAGCTCTGAATTCACATCAATGTTTCCTAAAGGTGGAAGCACATGACTACTTCATTATGTTTTCTATGAAGCATTTACATTGGGAATTATGAAAAATATATTAATATGTTTATTATTTTTATAAATTATTTTCCTTTTATGTTTCTCCTTCATATTTCATTTAGGGCATTTACGGTGAAATTTTGAATTATGCACGTAGGTAGCTTGTATTAACTAAAAATTTCATTTGGAATAGTAAAGGGGACATTATGAAACACTGTATTTACTATAAAAGAGAATGTTGGGGCTGAAAGGATTAAAAGTCAAAGTTTAAAGTCAAATACCCAACTAAGATAAGTAGCCCTATCAAAACGATCTTCTCCCATACTGGCCAATTTTTTATCTTATTTATCTAGTTCAGCTAACATGTATCCTTTAAAAAATGTATACAACTTCAGTAAGTGTTTGATAGTTATTAACTTTTTTTTCTAAAATACATACAAGGAATTTTGTGTATTTCCAGAAATGTAAGTATTAGTTGAGGGCAAAAGGTATATGTAAACAATTCTGCAGCATGGTGTATTCTGTAGAGATTGGGCAGTTCTATCCCATCTGATATTATTCTCTGAAGTAGGAGTGAAGTAGGGAAACAAGACTGAAGTAATTTAAAAATAAACAGAAAAACAACAAAGGCAAATGTCACCAAGGGTCTGATCTAGACTGGGCGAGAAAAGAGGAGAAGAGAGGACGACAAGTTCTCTTTTTGTATTTTCTGTACCAATAGCTTATCATAAATTTCAGGATAATGTTATTGCATTTTAAAATTTTCATTCATCCAACGAATACTGAACATCTACTACGTGACAGGGACTGTTCCTGTGGCTGAGGATACAAAAATAAACAAAACCGACAAAGTTCCTGCCATCAAAGTTAACAGTCCAAAAGATGAACACATGGATAAGTAAATTTCTGGTATGTCAGATAGTAATGAATGCTACAGAGACAAGCAGAGAAGCGTAAGAAACACAGGAATGCAAGGACTGGGGGTGGGTTTAGTTATCTTATACAGATAGGCCTCAAACATTGTTTCTTTTTAAAATTAATTAATTAATTTTTAAATTAATTTATTTATTTTTGGCTGCATTGGGTCTTCGTTGCTGTGCGCGGGCTTTCTCTAGTTGTGGTGAGCGGGGGCTACTCTTCATTGCAATGTGTGGGCTTCTCATTGCGGTGGCTTCTCTTGTTGCAGAGCACGGGCTCTAGGTGTACAGGTTTCAGTAGTTGTGGCACACAGGCTCTAGAGCACAGGCTCAGTAGTTGTGGCGCACAGGCTTAGTTGCTCCGTGGCATGTGGGATCTTCCCGGACCAGGGCTCGAACCCATGTCTCCTGCATTGGCAGGCGGATTCTTTAACCACTGCGCAACCAGGGAAGCCCCTCAAACAAGGAAAATGTTTTTCTAGAATACACCCTGCTAAAACATTTTAATCCCATTACCTATTTTCTATTCAGTGTCATTAAAGATACTTAATTTTCTTTCATGTTATTGAAACTATCTTATAGATATGAATATCTTCTGGATAAATGTTACAATAAAAACTCTTCCTAACTATGGCTCCTCCCCTGAGATTTTCTTCAGGGACAAACATTACTACTAACACCAATATTTCCAAGGTCACTTTTGATATTTTCAATGCTACTTATATCTTAAGTCTCCAGTTTATTATTTACAACATATTTAATTATGTGGATTTTAGCCAGTTTTAGTTTTTCCTTGGGTTATGTCTATCAGTAATTTTTATTACAAAATAGTTTACTAGTTAACTTGTAAGAAAATTTTAAGCTATTTTTCTCACATTACAGAATCAATTTATGAGTGGGTTGGTTATTGATTATTACTGCAAATATTGAATATACTCCAAGTCACTTTGTTTACCCTGAAATAATAGTCTAGTCAATTGAAGGATTAAAAAGGACACATTTGGGTCAAGATAGCAGAATAAAAATGCCCAGCTTTCTTTCCCAAAGGTCTATATAAACAATTACATTGAGAAAAGTGATAAATACAGCTGGATATGTATGGTATGAAGGGATTTGGGATGTACTGTAACGTCAGGAAGATGATATAGTAATTTCTGAATAAGAGTTACATTATTGGTGTCTCTTCAAGTAGACCTGTAAATTCCTAAAGGACAGAAACTTGTCTTAAACTTCTCTATGTTATCCAGTACCATTTATGGTATATGTATCAGGTCCTCAGATCAATGAATTATCTCTTCTTCAATTACATATTTAACTAAGTCTATCACTACCTTAAACATATCAGTACATTTCTTCACGTACCTTTTCTTTCATAGGTTTTATTTCTACCTCATCCACCTTTTTATCCAGTTGGCTTTCTAGCTTTTTAATTTTCTTTTGGAGTTCTTCAATTAAACTTTGTTTGTTATCTATCAGAGCTTTGCCCTGAAAAATAAGATGTATTTTTACATTTTACAAATAAAAAGGCATCAAACAAAATACATAATAAATACTCCAGTTGTAGAAACTTTCTGAGACTACAGCTAACCATGCTTTCTAAATGACACTATTGATATTTAAGAATAACATGGTAGCTACTTCTGTATTTTAATAAGATATGCTACCCTAAAACTACAAATACAGTAAAGGTCACTGAGAGAATTAGCAACTACATTAATCAAAGTGATTGAAAGCTAGTTTTAGCCTAACTGTACTTTATAAATCAAAACATTATCACAATTAAATATAAAATTACCTGTAATCCACTGGTTAATCTTTTAATTTGCCTTTTCAGTTCATCATTCTCTTGATCAATTCCATCTTTCTCTCTAAGCATTTTATTATAGGCTTTTTGGTTTTTTTGTAGTTCACTGGTTAAGTCATTCAAATTATCAGTTAGTGAGTTCTCTCTGTTTTTACTTGTTTTAAGAGCTTCTTTAAGTTTTAAATTTTTTTCGCATAAATCTTCAACTTGTGACTAATACAAGGTAAAGAAAGGTTTAATTCATGAATCTTCAGCAAGTATCAATGATAAAAACAACAATAATAGAGAAAGTACACCATTAGTACTTACTAAGAAGAAAGTTTCAGTCTAAATTTTTAAGCACATACATGCAAAAAAAACACCACAAACTACATAAATTTTTCTTGCTTCATTTCAAATGAACCAAGTCTACTTTGAGGGGGAAAAAAAAACAAAACATGAAGAAGCAGTCTAAAGTAATTCATCTTTAACAAACACCTAGAACCAAAATTTTATCAAATAAGCAAATGTTTCATTATGGCTGAATTAATTTATTAGAAAAACAAGTACATATCAACGTACACAGCAATTTCTTTTTTGAACACTGAAGCATAGGAGTAATATAAAACAAAATCTCTTACTCTAAGTAGTTTCTAATCTACTTTGTAAAGACAAGACATAAAAGGGTAGCTCACAATACTAGACAGTATATATAAGTCACTAGAAAGGAGTTCTTAGCTGTCCCATATAGTAACATTGATGGGAATACTGGTACTTATTATATGTTTTGTTGAATAAATTATTACAGGCCAAAAGGGATTACCAATAGCACTAATAGGAAACTAGTAGTATTATAGTGCAGTTACAAGAAAAACAAACTCTCCTGGAGAGTCAAAAAAGCCTTCAAGAAAAATGACTGGAAGAATGTAAAGAATTCAGAGAAGAAATTTCAGGCAAAGAGAAAGGTATTGAAGAAGACATCATCAAAGGGCTATACCTATTTATAAATTTATTACTGAATGGATTTTTACTGTCAACTATGCTAATAATCTTGATAGGCACAAGAGATTTTAAAAATCTGACTAAAATCCAGTCCTTACATGGTTTAATGGCAATGAAGGGTATACGGTTTAATGGTGACGAAGGGTATATACAAATAAACCAAGAGCAAATAAAAATTACAAACAAAATAAAACATATACAAAGTAGATTTTTCATTTTACTCAAAATATACTATATGAAACTTTATGTAAAGAAATTTGAAAATCATCATTAAATGTATATGTTTTGGAGAAAAAATTTTATACAGTACCAAACTTAACAATTGGGTAAGAAAATAATAAAATACATTGTCAAAAAATAATAAATAACTTCAAAAAAAGGCTTTAAAGTTAGGCAGCTCTGTAGATTAAATGTCAAGGACCACATGATTTCCATAAACTACTTCAGGGGCTAAAAAGGGAAAGCTAACTAACTCATATTATGAACTTAGCAAAAACTAAACGGAAAATTCTGAAAAGGCAAAAGAAATAAAACAAAACAAAGGAATCTGTAAACCTATCTCACTTATCAATATAGAATTTAAAATCCTAAGAAAAATGTTTCTTAAATTTAATTCTGTTAGGAGAAATAGCTTATAATGGCCTATCCTTTGCTAATCCCCAAGATGATATTCAGTGAGTACAATAAAGATGCTTAGTGTTCAAAACTGTGTGTAGGACTTCCCTGGTGGCACAGTGGTTAAGAATCCGCCTGCCAATGCAGGGGAAACAGGTTCAATCCCTGGTCTGGGAAGATTGCACATGCCACAGAGCAACTAAGCCCGTGAGCCACAACTACTGAAGCCCTCGCGCCTAGAGTCCATGCTGCACAACAAGAGAAGCCACCGCAATGAGAAGTCTGCGCACTGCAACGAAGAGTGGCCCCCGCTCACTGCAACTAGAGAAAGCCTGCGCGCAGCAACAAAAACCCAAGCAGCCAAAAATAAATAAATAAATTTATTAAAAATAAAGCCAACTGTGTGGACATGTGTATATCCACCAATAATTCATTAGAATAAATTCCCTATTCATTATTAAAATTACTATATATCCAAGTGGATTCTCTTCCAATGGGAATTAGCAGGAATTCTGTTATATTAATGCACATGTTGATACTCACCTTTAGCTCTTTAGTATGTCGATCAACAATCTGTTGAACATTGAGATTTGCCTCTTTCTGAGAAGTCGTGGAAATAATACGTTCTTCAGCTGCTGCTGTCATTTCTGCCCGAAGTTCCAAAAGTGCCCGACTAAGGGCCTAAAAGTTACAACATACATAATTTTTTTGAAAAATTGGTATTTTATATAAGCAATACAAAATATACATAAACTTTATTACTTTAAACTGTTTTCCTAAAATACCATGCGTTTAATCAAACAGAATTCACAAACTAACAACCCAACTTTTTCAAATGAATTTCCTGTAGTAAGTGAACTCAATTCTCTCCAAACTGAGTGTGAGAATTCAAAATCTTGATAATAATAATGGTGAGAAACCAGCATCAAATCAAGCAATCTGTACTACAAAATCCAGGCATGTTTTGTTTTCAATCTTCCAAGTTGAAATATTTATTTAAATTACTCACTTAGTACATACTTCCATGTGAAATTAATTGAATTTAAGTAGACAAGGAAAGTTACAAGATTAGAAGATTTAAAATTTGCCAATAAATTTCATGAGCTAGCATAGAAAAACAGCAGCACCTTCTAAAACAGTTAAGTATATAAAAATCTGAGATAAATAAAAAAACTAATAAATCTGTTAATCCACTGATCAACTCCTTTCATAACACTATCTCTGCAATCTCTTTCTTTAATCTTTCCTCCTCTTATCCTAACTCCCTATTAATCCTCAAAGTTACTTAAAATTTTTCAATTATTCAAATTGTTCAAAATAGCCTCAGTAACATACAATCCTAATAGGAAAGGAGAGAAAATAAATAATGTAATGAAGATTTCCCTTTATTTCCTACAGCTAACCCACAAATCAGGTTGAAAACATAAAAAGATAAATTAGACTATATCTGAACTTAAAAACAACACCAATCTATAAAGCTATTTAAAAGAATTATAAAGACCCAACCCTGCTCAAGATAAGGCTTATACTTTTTATTACGAGAGAGATACATACTATCATCTTCTACAAATCTTCTGTAAAAGCAATCTACCACGTTTTTCTTAAATATTGATAATTTTCTGTTGTTACTTACTTTTTGTTGCTTCTCTTTCAAGGCTAATTGGCTCTTCAGCCTTTCTACTAAATTCCTCATTGTAGTTGTTGGAGCTCTTGAATTTGCTTCTTTTTGAGCCTGAAGTTCAGATTTTAAACTCTGCGACTCCTTTTGTGACTGGGCCAGAAGACACCTCAAATCCTCTACTTGTGCTTTTATTTGTTTCACTTCATCTGCATGATTTTCTTGGAGCCTAATATAAAGCAAACATATGTACTTAATAGAGCAATTGTTGCAATTAACAATTTGATTGACACAAATTTTACAAAGAACAAACGTTTGGTCCTCAGCAACCTTAAAATCTAAGATTTGATCCAAATCCAAAAGATGAACAATTCTTTATTCTACTTAACTACTCTTAAACTTAACATAAAATAGAGTTTTTTCTTCCAGTTTCTACTATTTTTTGCAGCAATTGCATCAAGTAATTTGTGGCTCTAGATGAAATAATATAATGAACAAAATAACACTTTAAATATTATGGTTCCTGCGAGATGTGACTGCTTCCTTTGTATCAGGGATTTCTCAACCATGGCACTATTGACATTTTTGACTGGATAATTCTTCACTGGGGTGGGGGTTACTGTCCTATGCATTTTAAAACATATTTAGCAGCATTCCTTGCTTCTACCAACCAGATGCCAGAAGTACCTCCTAGTTGTTCATCAAAAATCTCTACAGACAATAACAAATGTCCCTGGAGGGGGGAGAGGAGAGCAAAATTACTTCCGCTTGAGAACCACTGCCCTATAATGACATGTTACCAAGACAAAATATTAACCTTCACAGAAATCACATGTATTACGGTTCTAAAGTCACTAGTATTGTATCTATAACTCTATCTATAGCTGTATTCTATATAGAAGTAGATACTATCAAAAGACTTAGTTAATTCAACTGATCCTACTGCTCATTCACTATTAATTAGCCTTATAAACTGAATTATATCCAGTTGACTGTGCTTATATAGACACTGTAGTAATAAGGTCACCAATATGGAGATTCAAATGATTCAACTTTGATCAGTGAGAGGAAGGTCTGTTAAACCACGAACAGGTATTAAACACTCTGAGACTTGTTGCTTATAGCAAAAACTTAAGTCACTTTAAATAATCATCAAATTGTAAAACTACAAGGTTTCACTAAAAAAATGACAAAGAACTATAATTTCTTAAGATGCATTAAAATATGTATGCCAATGTGCACACAGAGAATAGAAGTATAATTTTAGGCTAAAATGACATGGTAAGGTACAAAACAACAACTTCAAGTATTTCATGTGGCAAAAAATTATATATACAAGGTAATGTCAAAAAAATGATTATTTTCTACATCCAGGAATTAGATTCAGAAATGCAAGAAATTTTATGCTCTAAAATGACAGAAACTTACTATATCAAAAATAGCATCTCATGTATAAAATTTAACAGAATGGGGAAAATTAGATTGAAAATATACCATATGCTATTGCTAATTCTCTTTTCTCTTAGAGAATAACTTATTTAAAGTAGCAGCTTCTTAAGCACAAATAGTGTTAGTTTTGTCAGAAGCATCTTGGATAAATGAAAAAAGAATCAAAGGTTCTAATAAGGGTTTCAGAGATGGAATGGAATTATAAGTCAAGTAGTTAACTTTCTTATTTTTTTCAGATAAGAAACTGAGCCTCAGAAAGTTCTACAATGATTACAAAATACCTAAATATAAACCTATTTTAGTTTTAAAATACACATTCTGATAAATGGTTGAACAATGTTTAGAATCTCTAATATAGAGAATGCTGTGAGCCCTCTACTGTCACTGTGGTTAATAAAAAAGATAGGTTAATTTTTCATTCAACAAATATTTGAGCCTTTAATGTATGCCAGAAACTGTTATAGGTATGTAAATAAAAGTTTTATATTTATATGTTACTTTACAATTTTCAAATTACTTCGACATACATCATCATTTGGCCTTTATATAACCACCTTGAAAGAGCCAGGGTGAGTACTGTCATTTCACTTTTTAGATAATAAAATGGAAATTTAAAAAGGTTAAAGATGAGATTCTATACAAGAATCTGAGTTGGCTCTTGAGTCAGACTGACTAGATTCAAATCGTGGCTTTCCCGTCTTCTCCTAGGCATGTTACTGAGGCTTCCTATAGCCTAGTTTCCTAACTGCAAAATGGAGTGAATATCCTATGTCACAAGTAGTACTGCATATAAAATGAGATAATATATTCAACATTTTTAGAACAGTGCATGACATAACAAATGCTTACATTTATCTTTATTATATCATTATTCCCATTTGCCAATATCTATATTTCTAAGACTTACCGTAATTTGATATTTTCAAACTCTTTGACTTTTAATTCAGTGACTTCTTTTTGTCTCTCTAAATCCTGAGATACTTTTTTTAGTTTGATCACAAGTGAGGAGAGAGAGTCATCTTGTTCTGCTACTCTCTGTTCCATCTCAGCCAAACGAATAAAATGCTTGTTGGTAGGAACTGGAGTAGGAGACTGTTTTATTAAATCCTATGAAATATGGTTGGTTATATTAGCCATGAGCAGGTACAATGCAATGCCATACTTACTCCATAATTTTAACTTGGTTCCTTAAATGATCAAAATATAATATCAAGTCTAAAATGTAATGATTTAATAGGTAATGAAGGCTTAAAGAAGATAGGAAATATAGATCTTATTCTTTGTATTCCCAGTATCTGGCAAAGTGCCTACATGTAGTGGAGGATCAATAAATAAATGTTGATTTAATTAATGAGTTAAGCCTTGAGGAAGCTAAGGTTTGCTTAAGGTCATTTCGTGCATATAGAATACAATGATCAAAAGAGGCAAGAATGAACTGAATTCAGAACATGGAAAGCAGTTAGACACAGGTAAACTTAATGTGCAGATTTGAAAAGAACAACTGAGGTCAGATCATGGAAGGCTTTGAGTACGTGGCTAAGAAACATGATTTTGTAGGCAGCAGTAAGCTACTAACAAATGTCGGTCTAGGGAAAAAAATGATTAGAGCTGTGTCTTCAGAAGATTATTCTGGCAAAAAAAAAAAAAAAGGTAGGATGGCTTCTAGTCCAAAAAAAAAAAAGGAGAGCTAAATTTTCAATTGCATGGTCTCAAAAATCAATAAAGAATAGAACAAAGTTCTTAGAATCTTACCCAAGTTGTTTCTTTGAATTTACTGAGTGAACTATCAGCCTGTAGTTCTAATTTATGATGAAGAATATGAAGTTCCTCTTCATGTTTCTTAACAATTTCTCTTTGCTCCTGTTTTACAAGAAATCAAAACTATATCTTACATTATGATTCAAATATATTCACATTCTAAAGGTCTTAAATATTTTCTTATCTTTACCTTCTAAAATCCCTATGAGATAGGGAAGGAACAACATCTGCATGTATATATTTATACCTGCATACATTTCCCCAACCTTGTCATGTTCGAACTGACAAGCCCAGCCTTAGAGCATAATTTATTCTTAATATTAGAATAATATGTATCCATCAGCTTTTAACTTGTTTCTAGCAAATTTTTAAATGTCAGATTTTTTTTCCCCTCCAAGTTCTAGAAAATTTGATTTCCACTGATACCTGTGTGACAGATTTCATTCTAACTTACTGTTTCAGTCTTTACCTACTAACTCAAATGATATTTTTCAAAATCACACAGTTTCACCATGAAAGCCATTAGCAATTTAGTCGGTCCATAACACAACTGCCAGTTTTACTGACAGATCTGTAATCCAATCACGTGAAAGCAACAATACCTGAATAGAATCATTTGAAAACAAGAAATGAAATACCACTTCAGGGCAGAACAGTATTTGGCATTTGTCTAAAAAAACATCATAATAAATAAAAGAGCATAACATAATATAATAAAATACCTCTCTGGCTTTTTCTAGAAGATGTTGATACTTCTTTAACACTTCTTCCTTTTGATTTAACCTTGCTTGCATGTTTGCAATGGTCTGATGAGCAAGTTTCAATGTGTGATGAGATTTTGGTTCCACCTCTTTTCTTCCTAGCTCAGCAATAAGCTTTTCTCGTTCTGCAGTGGCAGGCAATCGAAGCCTCAGTTCATTAATTACTTTGTCTCTTGACAGAATATTTTCCTCTGCTAACCGTAAAGCAGATTCTTTTTTTTTTAGCTTCTGCAATGATCAAATCATAAAAAAAAACATTTTTCTTTTAAAAATGCTTCATCTGAATTTTAGTCAGATTAGCTATAAGCAAGGAAAGGAGTTTCATTTTATTTTTCACATCATACTTATAATAGCCAAATGATATTTAATAAGGTTAATCGACTGTATTTCTATGTGACAGCAGTTATCTACATGTATATTTTACTTATTTGTAAGATTATCACGTGTTAGAAACTTCACTGTTATGATGAAAATGAAATTTACTTACAGTACTTTATTTAGGTCTTATAGATTTAGAACTAGAAATGTGTGGTGGTGATAGATTTAGAAAGAAAATGTAATAAACCATTCCTTTTATTTTGGTCCACTGACTATTAGAGCACTAGAAGAGTAACCTATAAAGTCAACAAAGTATAAAAATTGGAATTTTAGTGGCCTGAGTCAATGGGTCACTATTATAAAATCTGCAGTTTATCAAAACAAAACAGAAGAAAGTATGTTCTCCTCAACAGAATTAAGGCAGATATTTAAAATCTAGTAACTCAGCGTCAATACACATAAACAACAAATTTACAATTACAGAAGACAACCTAAGTTTCCTCAGTTGGTTTAAAAGTGCACAATTTAAAAAATTATTTTAAATGTATTTACAGTTAATATGATTTTCATTTTAGCTGACATCTAAACATACTCGGTTTATACTATTTTCTGTAGAATTTAATAAAGAAGACAGATCTAATCATCTATTAACCAAATTTAAGACCTAGGTTAAACTAAGAAATAATTTCTAATTTACCTTCAAACCCTTTAACTATCTACAAAAAGGAATAAACTGAAAATTGATTTAGAATATAAAACATGCACTTCAAAATAAAACATAAACAAGGATGAAAACAATTCTTGATCATAGAGGGGAAGGAAATACATTGTTCATAAAGCTACAGTCAAATGCTTTCTGTTTCCTTTCATGCTAGCAACTGAAGAACATGCCCAAAAGTGGCAAATGATTAAAAGGAGAGTAATTTCAAATTAGCCATATTTGCTGTTCTTTATCAGCTACTAGAAACATTATAGGAGAATAAAAAAGGAGAGCAGAATAAGCAACAGATTCATCATTTTATGCTTCATCCTCATTTAAAAATATTACTTAGAAAATGCCACAAGCATACCTAATTAATGCACTAATCAAAATGCAAATTCTTCTAATTACCTCTTCTAGTGATTTGCACGTTGCCTGTGTTTCTAGGATTATTCGAATATTCTCCTTAATTTTTCTTAGAGCAATCTCAAGTTGATTTGGAAGGGGCAAACTAGGGTCTGGCATTGATCCTGTAGCCTCTTCAAACTATTGAGAAATAGAATTTTTTTAAAAAAGCAGTTGCAGCATTGAGAAGAACAATATTAATTTTTACAACTATATGACATGACATGGTTAAACTCCACTTATAGTTGAAACATAAAAAGATACCATCAATTAAAATTCCATCCGACTTTAGAAAATATTTCTATTTGTTAACATTATAGGCCATGCTACAGAGCAGCAAACAAGACTAATCATTCATACCTTTAGTGCTGCATTTAGTATTTCATTTTGCTGACGGTCAAAAACATCTAGTTGACGTTCTAGCTCAACTTCTCTCTGATCCCAGGCCATTTGTCTTTCTTCGTGAAACTGAAAAAAGACAGTTTGGGTCAGACACACACAGAGATACTCACCAGGAATTTTTACATATATTTTTCTTATTTAATCCTCACAACAACCCTTTGAGGTCACTATTATTTTCATTTTATGGAAAAAGGAAGTAAATTCAGAGATGAAGTGATTTGCCTAAGATCACAGAGACAGGCAGATGCGGAGTCAGGATTTCAATCCATCCATGTACCCATCCATCCATTTATCCAAAACACGTTTAATGACACATTCTGTGTGGCAAGCACTATTCAAGACAATGAGAACACAGCAGTGAACAAAACCAAGTACCTTTCACTACAAAACTATATACTAGTGAGGGGGAGATAGTCAATAAACAAGTAAGTATGTAATATGTCAGAGGGTGATGAGTGCTATGGAGTAAAATGAAACTAGGTAATCCCTATTCAGGGAATCTTGATGATAAGATTTACTGTTGTAGACTTGAGTGGCTAGTGAAGGCCTCACTGATAAGCTAAGACATTTGAGCTAAGACCAGAAGGCAATGAAAGCATTATCAATACTGTTATCTGGGGTAAGAACAATCTAAGCAGAAGGAACAACAGAAATTCTGAAGCAAGCAAGCATGTGCTTAGTGAATATCATCTGCCTCCAAAGCTTTTGTGCTTTATTCTACACCAAGCTGCCTTCTCCTATTCCATCAGTGAGAGCCAGTAGAAACTTGTAACCATGAAAAGTCAAATAACTCATATTAAAATAAAAATTAACTTACCAAATAAGTTTGCTTATGAATTATTCCTTTCAAGACTATTAATGCAACTAAATAAATATGTATTTTTAGAATAGTTCAAAAAATAAGAAACAGAATATTTTATAACAATAATGGGAGCTACACTCAATTAGGAAAATAATGTAGTCACCCATGCAATGTTGTTATGTTAAAAATCTTAGCAACAAATACAAAAGTAAATATAAAATGAAACCTTATTCTGCTGCACAATATCTTCCTCCAGACTACTGATTGTATGCTCATATTCAGAAATTATATTATTCAAATATTTTATTTCTTCTTTATCTTTGACTAATTCTCGACTGAGTTTAAGCTCTTGAAGACGGAGTTCTTCTATCTTCGTATGCCAAATGATTACCTGAAGATTTACAAATTATACATACAAATGTAAATACTATATAAACAAATATTTCTCCACTGATCTTAATGATTTTAATTCAAATTAATGGACATTCTATAACAAAATAAGATATAAAATTATCCTTGGTTGTTCCACAAGGAAAAGTTTATTTAGAATTTCCAGACTTTTCTAATACGTGGGATCTTAACATAAAACATTTTTCAAATGATGTTGGAATGGATATCACTAACATTCACTTTCATTTATTCATTTACTTTCATATATTTACTGGGTCCTTAGTGCATGTATGTAATTGCAACATTCATTTTACTTTCATAAATAAAAATCCTAAATGTTTCTAGTCTAGAGAATAAAATTTAATTTCAAAATAATTATTTTTCATTTAATTCCTTCCAAATGAGGGCAAAAACAAAATTATATTAAAAAATAAATGCGGGCCTACTACTTGTAAATAATTTTAAACATAATAATTATGAAGCGTAGAATTCAACTAACCACTATAATGTTTAAGAATAATTATAATTAGTATTTAATTAATATATAAACTTTCCTAGAGTGTTTAAAATTCTTTGATATTATACAATCTAAGCATTTCTATTGAAACCATGGCTTAGAGGAGTCTCATTTTATTTATAAAAAGATATCCAAATAGCCCAAACTCCTAATTTATAAAACCTGAATTAATAAATTATACATGGAATTTTGTTCATATATTCAGCATTATTCACATAGGCACATACTAACTCAAAGTTATTACATAACTCTTTTGAAAATACTGAACTTAAAATCAATGTTTTACCTTTTGGGCTCCCCTGGCATCCTTTAAAGTGCTTATTAACTCTTCCAGCCCCTTTAACTTTAATTCCATCTCCAGTGTTTTGTTCTTCATATTTCTATGTTCTTGTTGAGAATTTTTCATTTCTTGCATTATCTTCAGTTTGTCGTTTTGTAACTGGATCATTGTTTTAGAGAACGTTTCCTGCTGTGCCAAGGGTAAAGCTCCACTAAACTGCCGTCGTAGAGACTGAATTGTTTGGCGCAGATGTGTTGCTCTGTTTCTCCCCTCCAAACGGGCAGAATAGAGAGCTTGTTCTTTTTCATCAAGTTTCTGCTCTAAACGCAAATTATGGGCCTCCATCTTCTGCAGCTTAGATGTAACCGACTCCAACTTACCAAGAGCGGTAGCCTCACTAACTTGAAGAGAGACAAGGTGTTGGTGCAGCTTGGCAATTAGTGCCTTTTCATCAGACTGTGCCTAATATAAAATATATATGTTTGTAGGAAGTTTTAAAAGTTTTCCCAATGAAACTTATCATGGATTTAAAATCACAATTAACTAAATAAAATTTAAAACAGGTTGCTACATGAGATCCTACAAAAATCTAACCTTGCTTTAACACAAATTGCAAAAGAAGTGTAGAAACCTAGAATCAAACTTATTTAAAATCTAAATCGGGCATCTAACAGTTGGAATATTACTGTTTTTTTGAAAACTTCCATATATTAGTAACAGTATTGATAATAATACTAATGCAGACAATGTGGGTTTTTTTAATCCTAAAAAAACTTATAATGTGAGAATATGTGAAAAACTATATATAAATATAAGAGAAAATATTGTTATGAAAGACATGTTTCTCCTCACTGTCTGGACTTTGATCAGCAACCAGCACAATGCATCTGTAAGCATTTAAATGCTTTTCTGTGTTATGAATGGCATTTCAAATTAACGAGTTTTTCTAATCAACTTACAACTAACAAAAATAGGAGCCTCTACCTGATATATCCTCTGATTAAAACTACCAGATCATCCCAATATCTAATGTAAATTTAGGAAAAAGAAAAGAATCTATATAGAAGAGTTAATACTGCACATACCTGATAGTCTAACAGCTGCGTTCTGATGGACTCTACTTCCTTTTCCCTGGACTGTTGTTGTGCGTTCAAAATTTCAACTTGCCTTTTGGCAATGTCAGAAATCTCTTTTAGTCTAGGAAGTGATAAGATACTTCAGATACAATTGGGTACATTTTCTAAGTAAATAAATACTAAACTTTCAAATTTCTAGACCCTTGGAAAAGCCATTAGTTTGCAGCATCTCTTCTTTGTATGAAATACTAAAGTAAAATTTCCTCAACAGTTTCAGGAAACATAATTCCATGAGGAGTTAACAAATGTTCTGTAAAAAATACTCCATTCCCGGGCTTCCCTGGTGGCGCAGTGGTTGAGAGTCCGCCTGCCGATGCAGGGGACACGGGTTCGTGCCCCGGTCCGGGAAGATCCCACATGCCGCGGAGCGGCTGGGCCCGTGGGCCATGGCCGCTGAGCCTGCGCGTCCGGAGCCTGTGCTCCGCAACGGGAGAGGCCACGGCAGTGAGGGGCCTGCGTACCACAAAAAAACAAAAAACAAAAAACAAAAAACTCCATTCCCAACATTCCTCTCCTTTGAAGACTCATATACATATCATATCAAATGCTCTGAGAAGTTCTAGAGTAAAAAATTATTTCAACCTGTACATATATAGCATTTTCCAAATGTATATGGTCAAAGAACTCTCTCACACTTTTTTTCATGAGATGCTTATTATCATGGTTTGGTATAGCTGGAATAAGGTATTAAGTAGGCTTACTTGATAAACTGTACAGTTAAGAATACAGAAATTTAAAATTGCCAGGTTCCCTAGATCAATTAATGATGTTTTGATTTGCTTTATTTTAATTTGCTAGTTACCAGAAATGTGAAAAAGAGATTACACAATTACAACAATTGCAAAAAAAGGGTGGAGCTTGATGGTAAGTTATTAAATTTCCTATATGACTATGTTGATAAGATTAAACAGGTAAAATAAAATGCATTTTACTTTAGGCTGTATAATTTTAGTTCAGCGTAACAGATAAGTCAGGTTTCCTCATATTGATTAGAAGCTCTTACTGCCAGTTATGTAAGTTTTCACCAATTAAAATATAACAAAATGAGTAATTATAAATTAGTTTACTTCAAAAGATGAAGTACATGTGGTGAAAGGAAGAATAAAAAACGGGGTCATTCACAGTGAAAAGGGCTGGGAATAACTGATATTCCCAAAAAGACTATCAAGACTCTAAAACAGTGGCTATAAATTTATGGGTAAGCCATAAACCCTTTTTACTAATTATTTGTGCTAGACAGATCAACTCAGGGATCCTCATACTCTTCTAATGAAGTAACACATAGTTACAAAAGAGTGATTAGACAGCATCTACCTGGTATACACAGTATTTCCTCCTTACATACATTGATATTTTGAATTCTAAGAGAATAAACTGTTTCCTTACGTAAAATGAAAACAACAGTTATCAGGGTTATTAAGTGTAATTAGATGAGTCAGTATATGTTTAATAGATGTAAACTGAATCAAAATCTGTATTTTCTTTATATTTTTACAGCAACCTTATGAAATAAGTATTATTACTCCCTTAATAAGTTAAGTTTAAACAAATTAAATGGCCACAACCCTTCCCTCCAAAAAAATATTAGTATGTGGAAAAACTGGATCTCAGAGAGTCTTGATTTCAAGTTCAGTGTTTTCTGTAATACTATTCCTGGGCTCTGAAAAATGTAAATCTCGAGAAGTTATTTCCTCTTCATGTTATTACTTATGCTAGTTTAAAATCAATCTTGTTAATATTGTTTAACCCTGTTCTAATAAAAAGAAACCAGTAAAAATTGCCACTAAGGATATTACCCCTTTACCACTGTAATTAGAGTTCATAAACACAAATTAGAGTAGACACAGCTAATCAAATGACTAAAAACTCCGCATGAACTTACTTTGATACTTCAACTTTTAGTTCCATTTCACTCTTCTCTAATTCTAGAATATGTTGCCTATCAGCATCACTTACTGTCTTGCTCACACTATCAGCTAATTCATCTCTTAACATCTGTTCCACTTTCTGTGCTTCCAAATTGATTTTGGTAAGCTGAGAAAAAGTAACAAAAAACGTTCAGAAACGTTAGTTTTTGGTGACGTTTTCCTTTTAATATACCTTTCAGCACACTGCAGTCCTCTTTACTTTGCATTAGTCCAGATACTGCATTGGGTGTGAAGTATTAAGAATAGACTGACGAAGATAAGGGGAGAAAAAGCCAGGAACAAATTACGAAAACTCTAGTTATATGTCAACCCACCCAAAGTCATTTATATTAATCAACTCACAATCTAATAAGATATGAATCTCTGATATTCTTAATTTACTTGAAATGCCATATGCTCATTATATTTTACTTCAACTATATCATCTATAAATAAATCTAAATAGTTAATAAAATCTTATTAATATATACTTAATGACTCATTTAAAATAAACAAAATAACATGAATGATTTGAGAAATACACATTCTCAAGGTAAAGAAATATTATAAGAGTGTTACTTCATCATAAATTGTTGAATATTTGCAAACTATATTATTGCCAGCCAATTTAGTAATTTTGACCATATCAGAAGTCTAAAACTTCCTATTAGAATGAAGTCCCTGAGAGGAGAGATTACTGTCTCTTTTGTTTCATGCTATAACTCCAGTTCCCATACAGCATCTGGCATGTAATAGGCACTCAGAAATAATAACTGTTAAATGAAGGGATGGTAGTGGAAGGCAATTCCATTATTAAGCAAATAACATCTTTTTGCACATTAAATCTAATAATGTAATGCTGGTGAGAACTAAGAACTCAATCACAGAAATACCTGCTTTCTTTTTAAACATTTCCGATTTAAAAATACATTATTTACCCATTACATGAAACACAAGCACTATATTAATATGCTACTTCAGAGTTACAAACAAACCTCTTCCAATAATACAATGGCTACCAGGACTAATTTTTTACTCCCTAACTGCATGAAAAAAATTATAATGTCAAACCTCAGCAAATTTGGTTTCCAATTCAAAATTACGTTCTTCCACTTGCTTCAATGAAGTCTTCACATGTTCATACATTTTTTGAGAATGTTCAGCCCGCTGCCTTTCATTTAATTCCTTCATCTCCAGCATAGTGATTTTTTTTGAAATAGAAACAATCTCACTATTGGTTATTGATTTCTTTGCCTTATCCATGTTAGATTCATTTCCTAAATGCAACAATACTTTGGTAAATCTCATGCTGTTCTTATCAAAAATTTATCCCAGATATTTTAGACATTGTATATTAGGACGCAATATTGTTCTGCGGAAAACACACGAGCCTTTTGAATTATGACAGACCTGGACTCTAGTCTCAGCTCTGTTACTTATCCGTGTGCTGCCTATCCTAATCTCTCTGGGATTTACATGTTTCGTCAATCAAATGATAATACAAATTATTCTTCATAGGATTACAGGCATACCTTGTTTCACTGTGTTTTGCTTTATGAAGCTTCGCAAATATTGCGTTTTTTTGTTTTTGTTTGTTTTTAAATTGAAGGTCTGTGGCAAACAACCCTGAGCCGAGCAAGTCTGTCGGTGCCATGTTTCCAACGGCATTTGCTCACTTCGTGTCTCTGTGTCACACTGGTAATCCTCACAATATTTCAAACTTTTTTATTATATTTGTTATGGTATCTATGATCAGTGATCTTTGACGTTAATATTAAGACAAAACGAAGGTTCAGATGATGGCTAGCATTTTTTAGCAATAAAGTATTTTAAAATTAAGGTATGTACATTTTTTTTAGACATAATACTGTTGCACACTAATAGACTATAGTATAGTGTAAACATAACTTTTATAGGTACTGGGAAACCAAAAAATTCCAGTGACTCATTTATTGCAATATTTGCTTTGTTGTGCCAATCTGGAGCCAAACGTGCAATATGTCCAAGGTATGCCTGAACTGAAATAACAATGTAAAAGATGTAGTGTAGGAGGTGTCACATGTAGATAGTCAAAAAAGGGCAAATAAATATATTTTGTTAACTGAAAGGAGATAAACTGTATAAGAGGCAATACAGTGAAGCAACACTACTTTGTGAATACAAGTGCAATGACTCAGAGTAAAAAAGTAAAATCTGAAGCCATGTGATTTAGGGATTTCGCCAAGTATCTTCTTTAACCCTGACTTTTATTTGGCCTTTGTATACATCTAATGTCAAATATTTTACTTTAAATTATTTTATCAGTTATTATACCCTTATCTCATATATGCAGTTGTATAGCTTGTCTTTGGACACAGAAGTTTGTGGTTAAATGAAAAGAGAACGAAAGCCTCCTGATTTACCATGAAAGGCATCATGTAGGATTATCATTAGTTAGTCACCTTTTAAGAAGAGAAAACTAATACTTTTGTTTTGCATAACAGACATGCTCCAGGAAAAAAAATTTGGTAGAGTGTTTTATTTTTTTAGAGAGTCAATTAACCATATGTTCAGGGAAGTCAATTATTTTAAGGAACTAATAAGCAGTGATTTACTCTGTAAACAGTCATAACACCAATAACGCCCCCTCCTATCTTTTTAGCTTCACAAGCTTGAGTTTTATAATTGAGTTTGCTCAAAGAAATATATATATATTTTTGAAACTAAACAAACTGTTGTTTTGGTGTCTGTCTCAGCTTTAAGAAGTGCTTCATTTTGTTCTGTATGTGTCTTTAAATAGTATATGATTTTAGAATAGCTGCTGCAAGCAGTGATCAAATAACTAACAGTAATGGTACTGAAAGAAGCTAAAAGTGTTAGGAAACCATTATGGTATAGAGACTCATTCAGGCAACCCTAAGCACCATGAAGGAAAGAAAAAAAAATTGCAGTAAATACAGATATACATGGAACATAAAAACTCTTCTCCATTCTCTTTAGTGCTAAACTTTGATAATGAAAAGAGGCACATCACAGGGGCTGCAATAGACACTAGTCTACTCTATATTCTTGTGTTTGGAGTGTCCTAGAGAGAGGGTAACAGCCCAACACCATTCAATTCCTGCATGAAAACAGCTAAAAAAGTGACACTTTTAAACAAAGATATAAGGGCAACAGGAAATAAAAGCTTTTAAACTTCAGTGATATATTGTGGAGTTCCAGAATTTGGAGGGAAGCTTCTCATGTCTCTGTTCAGAATTGAGGGGTTGACATTCGAACCTTGGCTTTGGAAGACAGGCAATGGTGAGGTCATTCCAAGATAAGGAAACAGCTTAAACAAAGGTATTTAAACCACCTCAGAGCTGCCTCTCCACAGGACCTCGATGGAGGCTGTACTTCTCTGGCTTGTCACAGAGCACTACAGGATGCGTTCAGTGCGCTCTTCTGGCAGCCCAGTTAACCTTTATTTTTCCTCTATAAGATTTGGACCCTGGAGCTAAACCAAGAGTTTGGAGCTAGGAAGAGTAAGGCAGGCTTGTAAAATTATAGCCATGTGCAGCTGCACAACAACAGTACTACCACTAGCAGCTGTGTTAAAGTATTTATAGAGAGAAAATTTCAGAACTAAGCTGAGTAATATAGTGGATAAATATTTGTGAAAAAATTTATTTTTTACTTATATTTTTCTGAGAGGGATTGAAACTGTAAGTCTCATCTGATGGAAGATATGAATAATTCACCTATGTATGTTTGAGGCTGACAGACTTGTAAAATCTTTTAAAAAATAAAGCTAGACTTTATATTAAAAAAAAAATTCAGTGCTATAAAGCCATGTATCAGAGAGATTAAGGTATTTGAAAATTAAGGAATTTCTATAGGGAATTCAGCACTTATTAAAGAAACACAGGATAGAATGAACAAAGAACTTACTAAAACTGTATATAATATTCTTTTCTATATCTTAGTTAAAATGGTTATCTTTTGTGTAAGAGCTACATGGAAGTCAATTCACTTTTAATCTCAATGAATTAAAAAGTACATTTCTAAAAGTAGCTTATTTTAGACTTCCAATGTTAGGTCTCTCTAAGCTGCATGTCTCAGTTACCAATTTAATAGTAACAGAAACTTTGAACAGCATTAGCGCTAAGGTCTAGAAAACAAATTAAAACATTTTATCCAAAGGGGCAAATTTATTTGAAAATTATAAAGCATAATGCTAGTGAGATAAAATTATTTAAATGTTGTGAACTAGGATAACCATTTGAAAAACTAATATGGAAAATCCTAGCAGAAGCCACAAAGATTTTAATACCCTTTAAGACAATAATATCTCTGTTAGATATAAATGAAGATGTTCATTGCAGCACTATAAGCAATAGCAAAAATTAGAAAAGCTCGAGATTTAATCACCCAAACACAGTAACTTATTGAATGAATATTTATAAGAATGATGAATAAAAAATGAAATATTTTGATATCTACTAAATAAATATAGCATATAATGTTTATTATAATTTAAAGTGTATAAAATATATAAGCATGTATAAGGTCATACAAAAAAATGATACAGTAGTGGAACTATGAGCAATATAAATGCTGCTCAAATTTTTCTGATGTTCTAGGTGATCTTTTAATTTAAAAATATAAAATGATATATTCCTAATATAACTTTATACAGTGAAAAAACTCATAATACTACCATTAAAATACAGGTATTTCAAAATTATCATCAGTCTTAATTGTTAAATGGTTCAATATAGTTAATGCTCAGTCATACATTTTTAACATGTATGATTTCATTAGAAACAAATCCAATTTAATAACTAAAAACCTAACTTTGGTAAAGGTTAGTACAAGATATTATTCAACAACTGCCTGTTAAACTGTTAGGCAGAGAGTGCATTTTTATCAAAATATTTCCTTTTTATCTGGTATAGAAAGGCACTTTAAATGAAAAATATTCACTATTAGATATTAATCATTTTATATTATCAGTTATAATACTTACCTAATTTAGTTTCTTGTTCCCAGGCTTGTTCAATAGTGTGAAGTTTTTCCTTGGTAATCTCCAGTTCTTTACTTACAGACTCCATTTGTTCTTTTAGGGATGCATTTTCACACTGAATAAAATAGAAACATCACTGAGCAACTACATTGTAATTCAGATTAATACCACAGATGTGACACTGTCTGAACTTTATATAATAATCTCCTAAAGCTCACAATCTAGTTTTTTTTTAATGAATGTAGAAGTTCTTCTGCATGTAATACAGATAGACATACACATAACATATATGTTGTATACACACACACATATATTATTTTAAAATCATCATCAAAATTTTGTATATCCGATATGTGGCCCTAAACTCCTGAGTATTAGCTTCTGCCATGTTCACTTTGGCCAACGTGGAACACTCAACAGTCTCACAATCTTCATAAACCAGTGTTTACTTCCCTCATTCATACCAAGGGTTACTGAGCATCCATAGCATGCCATCGGTGACAGGTACTGTATGTTCATGATGAAAAGAAACAGACAAACTTCTGGCCTTCATAGGCCTCACCATTTGGTGTCTGTGGGTATATGTGTGGTAGGAGTTGGGGAGAGTGTGGAATGCAGCAGAATGTAAACAGATAGGCAAAGAAAAAAATTCACTAAACAGGTCAAGATCTAGAAAGAAACAGAGTACAAAACCAAAGAATAATAAAAAGTAGCATATCCAGATAGAGTGCTTAAAGAAAGTATTAACCACTGAAGAGGTGGTATTTAAGCTGAAACTGATGGTAAGAGAAGGAGCCAATCTTGACAAGAAACCAGCCATGGAAAAAACTGATATACTACTGGTAAACCCAGATGCTCCAAAGCAGGAAAGAGTCTGGAGTATTAGAGGACTTGAGCACAGTGAACAAAAATCAGAATAAGAGGAATAAAAAAAAGGTGGAGAGATAACAGGGGGCCATACCAGGCAAGGCATGGTATGTCAAGACAAGTAACTGGAATTTAACTTAATGTATAATAGGAAATCATTTAAAGATTTAAAGGAAGAAGTTTTAACCAATCATTCTGAATAAAATGTGGAGAATAAATAAAGGGGTAAATAGAGAAAAGAGAAATTAGTCAGGAAGATACTGTAAAGTCCAGATGAGAGATGACACTGGTTTAGATTACAGTTATAGCAGGGAAGATGGAGAAAAGAGGACACATAAGAATTAATTACATTTGGGGGGAAAATGATAAAGGAAAGGAATGACTAGAGAATAATTCTAAGATATCTGCCTTAACTAAATGAGTAGATAATAGTGGCATACACTGAAACAGGAAAAACTATGAGAGAAATAGACCCCAGGAATTAAATTTGGACACATTAAATTAGAGATTCCCTTGAAACATGAGTTGTTAAGTAGGTTAATTCCATATAGAAGAACAGAGTTCTGAGAAGTCAGGCTGGAAACATAAAATGTAGGAGTTGGCACATAAGTATAATATTTTAAGCTCATTTATTCTTCATTTTAATAAATAGAATGTCTACTATGTGCCAGGTATTCTAAGCACTGGAATATAATGGTAAACAAATTCCATCCTAAAACTTGTATTTTAATGGAGCAATTGGAAAATAAGCCAATATATAACATACTGTCAGGTAATAAGCATTATGAAGAAAAATAAAACAGGGTAATGAAATTTTTTTTTAAATAAATTTATTTATTTATTTTTGGCTGGGTTGGATCCTTGTTGCTGGGTGCAGGCTTTCTCTAGTTGCGGAGAGCAGAGGCTACTCTTCGTTGCGATCCACAGGCTTACTCATTGTGGTGACTTCTCTTGTTGCAGAGCACCGGCTCTAGGCACGCGGGCTTCAATAGTTGTGGCACATGGGCTTAGTTGCTCCACAGCACGTGGGATCATCCCGGACCAGGGCTCGAACCCATGTCCCCTGCATTGGCAGGCGGCTTCTTAACCACTGCGCCACCAGGGAAGTCCCGAGATTTTTTTTTTTTAAAGGGCGATGTTATAATGAAAAGGAAGATAAGGGAATAAAACATGACTTTCTGGTAATATGCACAATTACAGCCCAGTTACTAGATACTGTAAATTCGTAGGAGAAAAACAAAAAAGGGCTTAAGGTGTTTTAAATATCTTGCTACCCTTCTTGCTTCTCTTACTTCCAGACTCTTTCAAAGGATAACTGTGGCCTTGCTCCACATCCCATTTTCATACCCTTGCCCTGGTACTGCACCCTCATTTATTCCCACTCTTACCTCTAATATTCAATCATTCTCTCCCTTTTAGCTCTAAATTTTCTTTTCCTCTCCTCTCAAACTTCATTGGTCTCCTTTTTAAAAATTTTTTTTTGAAAAAACAGAGCAAATCCTCTTAATTTTACCTTAGTCCGTATCTATTTCTCTTGTCTGCTATTATCAAATTTCCATTTTTTTAATTGCCTTATCACCCATTCGGTTTTTGTATTTCTTTACCACCCACTCTGTTTTTCATATTCTAAAATTTGATTTTCATCACCTTTATTCAATCCCTGAAGTTAACATCTATTAGCTCTAACTCCGTGCCAAACAGCAGGTACCAAACCCACAAAAATGAACTAAGTAGAGTTTCTGATATCAAGAGGCTTATATTCCTGTAGGAGAGGCACACATATAAACATATAATATGATGTGATATAAATAGCAGAACTAGGTACAAAATATAGAAATAACAGAGAGGGTGAGTTTTTTCTATAAAGAAGGATGCTACAGAAAAAAAGGTAGTGTCTGAAAAAAGTTTTGAAACATGAATAGAAATTCACTGAGCAGAAAAACTGGGAGAGGAGGAAGGGCTTTAGAAAGCTAAACAAAGAAAACTGCATGTACAGAAGAACATATGAAACACTGTGGTGGAGAAAACTAGTAGTTCACTTTCTAAAACATTAATTGTGAAACTCCTTAGAATGTCACAGTAGATGACATGAGTTATGTGCGGGCTAATCACAAAAGTCACTTATTCTTTAAGTGACTGGCAGCTTTTGAGAGGTTTTAAGCAAGGAAGGACATGGTCAGATTCAGGTTTAGAATGATCATTTTGGTGGCAGCAAGGAGGATACAACACTGGAGGTGACGGTATGGGTAATGGTTACCACAGTAAAGATAATAAAGAATAAAACTAAGACATTGCCAATAGAGAAGGACATGTTCAGAATTATAACTGAGATACAGGAAGTAAAGGAGAGAAAGGGGTACAGTACAGAGACAAAATTTTTTAAGGTTTGAGTAGAGATGAAAAATATTATCTGGGAAAATAAATTTTAAAAGTTAAAAATTACTCATTGATATGCTATCTGCAAGAGATTTCTTATCTATGATTGTCTAATGCTAGAGAAGAGAGGACAAAAGACATGAAAGATGGGAAAAAATAAATTTTTATCACACTTAAATATTTAGACTTTTCCATAAAAATTAACATAATCATCTCTTCAAAAATAATAAAAAGTAAACTGATCATGATTATTTCTAGTTAATATTAATAAATAATGACTCAGATAATTTTGTAGGAGTCATTGAAAGCTATTCAGAATGTTTTCTTGAATGTGTCCCCCTAAGCAAGTGAGAGCTTTTGAGCCAAAAGAATTATATCTCCTTCCATTCCAATGAGAGGATCATAAAAGAGAATGAACCAAAAGATATAAGCCTTTATTTTTCATAAAGATAAACAAAATCAGGAGCTTGTTTTGCCTGCTGTAAAAGGTATGAAGGTCGAGTGGCTAGAAGACAATTACAAAGGGTCTGGGCCATATTCATAGACTCCTTGAATTAAACTAATGATACTCCATCCTATTCTTCTCTCTCTCTACAGTAAGAAAGGATAGGGATTTGCAGAACTCATCCGAGGTCCAGGAAGAACCATGGATATCTCATCTACTCTCTGCTACATCCACCCCAAAGAGCCATGGACCATGAGGGAATAATTTACACTGGGATCAGGGCAAGAGAAAGGAATGGGTACTTAATAATGCTTCCTCTTCTGACTACATTATCCTATCTGTTCCATGTTCTTTTTTCTTTTTTAAGTACCTGATGGAAAGAGATTTCATTCAGCTAAATCACACAAGTGGGCTAAGGAAGATAACCTGGAAGAAGTCATCCAGAAGTCATTTTGCACCTATAGATAAGATATCACCAAAGAAGAATGGCTAAATCACAAGGCTTAAGGATCACATCTACTTACCTCTAGGTGTTCCAAGTTATTTGTTCTTTGAACAAGCATATTATCTTTTTGCAAGATGTCTCTGTACTTAGCAGTTAGTTCATTGTATTGTTTATTGGCCAATGCTAGTTCAGACAGAGAGACACTGTGATCTATAACTTTTTGGAGTGCTGCAATCTTGAAAACAGCCATTTCCTATGTAAATAAAGATACACTGAATTAAGGTGATGTATTTTTTTCTGGTAAAGCACTAGCCACTTTTGAGGATAAGATAATATAGCTGAAAGCAAAACAGATTTTAGAATAATTTTAAAAATTAGATTTCTCAAGTAAGAATTGCATGTATTGCATATATTACAATATATTACAATAATTATTAATTACTTTCATACAAGAAATCATATCTGGAAATTTTAAATCATAATAAAAATAAAGTGAATCCTTTTATAAGTCCTGTCATAGTTAAATGAAATTCAGTTAATTTGAGAAAAGCATAATATACAGCAGCAAGAAAACATATCACTTAGAATATATCTTTGGATGGCTTTTCTAAATTTCATAAGATTAAAAAAAAACTTGTCTTTTGAATGGCAAAATTTGCATCATCACAGGTAACATTTACAACTTTGCTATTTCTGCTTATTTATAATTAGTAACAAACTAGCTTTATAATAAAAGAAAAATTTTTGTTCACAGGAAAGAAACATTATTTAGGGAAAAAAAACTTCTCTGCATCATAGCTATCTGTAACAAATAATATCAAAGGCTTTAAATGACTTGGTTCATCTTCAACTCTTTAGCTACAGAGTTATAAGAGTCACTACTCAAAGACACTGTATTAACACCAAAAAGAAATGACTGAACATAAAACTAAATTTATGAAGTGAGGAAGATAAAGAATTTATGAGTTCCCTGGAGGACTCATAAATTGGTTAGGACTCAGTGCTTTCACTACGGTGGCCTGGGTTCAATCCCCGGTCGGGGAACTATGATCCCGCAAGCTGTGCGGCTTGGCCAAAAAATTTAAAAAATAAAAAAAACTAAAAAAACATAAAAAGAATGTATGGTTATAATTCATTCTAAAGTAGAGTAATGAGGGGAAAATATTTGTAATAGTGCTTCAGATCTCAATTTGAAAACTTCTCTATATAAATAAATACACCCTAGTCTACCTTACCCTTGGGATTCGGTTTCACTTTTGCTTTGTGGTGAGGGAGATCATGTTTCCCATCCTTAAAAATATCCCCTTTTTGGCTTTCCAATTGTTGCAAAAACAAACAAAAAATCCAGGTTGAACAATCAGGTTGAAGAGGAAGAAGATTCTAGTTCTTTCTTCCCTTCAATCTCAAATACTAGCTATATTTGTAATACTCTAAGAAAAGTACATTCTACAAAATTTAACACAAAATAAAAACAAGAACATTTCATATTGAAAATAGGTTTATTAGCATGACAATTTCACCCATTACTATATTTAAAAGGGGGTGGCAAGGAACTCAAGTTCATTTTAACTTTACTTTGAATTCTTCTATTTACATGCTCCTGTGTAAATTTAGACGTGTCAAATGAATATATACATGCTTAAATAAGGTATGATCAGATGTAAAGCAAGGTGCAGAAGAGTCGCATGGCATGCAACTTTTTCTGTCTTTGTTAATAACTCGCAAAAGGAAACATTAGAAGGATTATCAGTTACCTAAAGGGGGTGGAAGGATGAAGTAGAATGAAGTGAAAGGTACAAGGACAGACGTAAGATTTCTCTGCTGACATCTTTTGTACATGTAAATGTTTTATATATTCAAATTTAATTTTTTAAAAGGTTATCCCTAAAACTGAAAACAAATGTAAAATAAATGAACCTAACTATATAGCAATTGTATAGCATAACCACACAAAGAGAATTACTTCAAGTCAACTATAGAATATGTTACCATGACAATACATCCTTAGTGAGAGATATTCTAAAGAAAATAAGAACTGTGAAGAAACTTTATATCTAGTGGCACTGGTATTGTTATTGTTAATACCAATACAAGATTATTGTTTTCAAATTAATGTACGAATATTGTAGTATAAAACAAATAATTATTTTAATGTTATTTTAATAGATATTTCCATGTTAAAAAAATAAAGTACAAAATCAAAGGTTAGTAAAAACTCCATACTCTTACTTATCCTAAAATGTTAAATTTGAACTAAAAATAACAATATGAACTCATGATTTAAATCTATACATATTTTCCTAACTGGACTAGTAGCAATGACACTCCAAGAGCAATGACACCTAGGACCGGTTTTTGGTATCTAAATGCTGTCCTCACTAAAACGAACCAGGGCTCTTTAGAGAAATGGCTTATTCCAGGCCTGCCTAAGAAGTATACAAGGTACATCTTGGACATATGTTGTTCCAGAAAACAGACTAAGCTTTGCAGCTTGGTTCAAAGACTAACGTACTTCTGTCAAAAAGGATACAAGAACCTCTTTAAAGGGCTCTCACTGGCCAAAGTTGAGACAAAAGAATAATGACTACACCTGAGTAAAACACACTGAATATTTAAAAGTGTGTGAGTCTGTTATGATACTTAAGGAAGAGAAAGCTGGAGGGTGCAATGGGTGGGAGGGGATAGGCCGAAGCAGACTACACAAACTCTGTATTCTGAAAACTGGTCATTAAAAGGAAAGAATGACCAGTTTTTATCTTGCCTTTCTAGTTAGGAACCATACTTCAAGATAGCCAAAGAGCTTGGGCTGATGAGGAGAAGCTCTTTATTTTATAAAGAATACCCGTTAGTAAATGAAGAGAACATAATATAATTAGAAAATCATGATTTTTGCAACTCTTAATGAAATAATTGGGTCAGGCAACAACAATCACCAGTGGACACTAAAACCATTAGGAGAATTGATGAAGAACTGGTTATTTGCATGGTATCAAAATATCACCAAAGAATTAACTAAATCACTTAATAATAGAGATATATGGCTGTCTCCCCCTTAACAAAGTAATCAATCGTGAAACATGGGACTACCAGACATTCCATCTCTTGAAGTGATACACTAAAAAGTATTACTTATAAAGTACAAAACATTACTTATGAAATGTTCTTGCCAAAAATGTTTAACCTTAATATAACCAAGGCTTCAAAGCTAACTTTTAGTAAATACAATGGATACAGGAACAAGTAAAATTATGAAAGAAAATAATCAGATAAATATTCATCATTTTTCAGAGAGAGGAGGAAAAAAAGGGGGAGATTCTATATTAAAAAGACTTAGGACATGTAACATCCAAATACAATGCAGGGTTCTTTTTTTTTTTTTTTTTTGGTGGTATGCGGGCCTCCCTCTGTTGCGGCCTCTCCCGTTGCGGGGCACAGGCTCCGGACGCGCAGGCTCAGCGGCCATGGCTCACGGGCCCAGCCGCTCCGCATCGGCAGGCGGACGCGCAACCACTGCGCCACCAGGGAAGCCCCAGCAATGCAGGGTTCTTGACTGGATCCTGGGACAACTGAGGAAATGTGAATATGATCTGGACGTTAGATAATATAAGGTATTGTTGTTAACTTTGTTAAGTGTGATAAAGTTATTGTGGTTATGTAAACAGAAAAAGACTTTTTTAGAGATGCACACTAAAATATTTAGGGGAGAAATGTCTGCAATTAAAATATTCTTACAAAAAACAGATGAAGCAATTAGAGTAGAATGTTAATAAATGTTAACTATTAATCCAGATGATGGGTATTCATCATACTATCCTTTCTTCTTCACGTTTGAAAATTTTCAGAGTTGAAAAAAATCAGACGTACCTTAAAACGTTGCAAACGTCCAATTTTTTCACCAACTTCAGCCTCCATTGATATCAATTCATTCTTCTGTTTCCAATTTTCTTTTCTAAGTTGTCTCTCCATTTCTACTAAAGTAGTATATTGCCTTATGAGTGACTTTTCATTCACTTGTAAAACTGTGATCTTTCTGCTATTTTCTGAAAGTGTTTTTTTCATTTCATCTGAATCCATCTGAAGAGCACTGAGCAAATTCTGCACAAAGTCACATTTATATTACTTGTTAAATCTAGCAATCTTAGTTTGTACAGTATTGTATATTGATTTTAAAAGTGTTTTACTTACATTATATTCTTTTATTTTTATAGCATCTTGTTGGATTTGATCCTCAAGTTTTCTCTTTTCCTCTTTCACTGTTTCAGATTCTGTTTTCCAGGTCTCCTTTTCACTTAAAAAAATTAAAATGACAATACAGTAAACCCAATAAAATATTTAACTATAGGAAGAGACAGCTATAGATTATGGAAATTTAGTTTCCATAAAATAAGAGAAATCATAACTAGTCAATATCTGATAACATAAGTAGAAATTCCACTTGAAAGGATTTATCCTGAAAGTTATATTTTTATTTAATAAATGAAAGGTAAATAAATTATTTTATCAAATTATTTTCATTAATCTACAAATTATTACTCTACAATTGTTACAATATAACAATTGCAGCTGAATCTTATAAACATTTTATTAAAAACAGAAAACAATTAAGAAAATAATCAATACCCCAAACTAATTCTCGAAATCAAGTCTCAGTATTCTGACCCTACTCTTAAATTTGAGCGTTAAATACTTATAAAATATCTAGAATACAAACAAAATGAGAAATCATTAGACTTAAAAGAAAGTGTATAAGACATTGTTGCCTACCCAGACCTGCAATCTGCTTGGCATAAACCAATTATGGTGTCGGCATTCTCTTTGAACTGAATGATTCAAACCTGGACATATGACTTGGACAGCTCATTAAGCCAATTCTGACTAATGAGATCTAAGTCTGCCAGCAGCCTCTGGAAAAAATTTCATGTAAAAATAAAAAGTTATGTGAAAAAAAAATGCCCCTCTTCTTCAATGGTCATGGTTCCATCTTCCTTGAACTCCTTCCTGCATCTATTTTATAACCAACATAGGAGATAATATGACCTATACTACAAGACTCCCAAACATGACCTACCCTATAATTAGCTTTGGTTTTCTTGTTAGATCAAATCGTAGTCACTCTTAGTGTTTAAATCACCTTTGATCAGGTATTCTAACTATTACTAAGGATATTAGTCCATCGGTACAGATGAGATGGCAGAGATAAGCACAAACAGGTTAGTTCCCCATGAATAATGATGACGGTGATGATGAAGAACGATGCTAACAGCTGACATTTATAAACAGATCATATGTGCTATAATATTCACAAAATGCTCATATCTGGGCATTTTCACATAATTCACTTAAGTTTCATAATAACCCTATGAAAAAGTATTACTATCACAGAATTTTATAGATAAGGAACTAAGACACAAAGTGGAGGTGAAGAGGCAGGAAGAAAAAGTAAAAGAAAATATCTAAATATTTTTTGTTTCTTAGCTTTAACACGAATATTCTTCAATTATATTTATAAAGTTTTGCTAATACCTATACCTTAGGTATTCTTTATATAATAAGCTTTGTTGATGACGAATTACTGCGAATTTCCTGTTATAGTCTTCAAGAGAATCTTCTAAATTCTTTAACTTATTTTCTTTATATTCTAGTTCCTAAAAATTGGTTTAAAAATGAGAATGAAAAAAGCATCAGGATATATTTTAAATTTGAAGGGATAAATTCATATTCTGACAAGATTATAGAAAAATATACAAAAGATAATAGCAAATCCATAAGCAGCACAGGTCATTTCTATGATTATTCTGAACACCTTACGGCATATGGAATGAGGTAATATGTGTAATTGAGAAGTGCTATGAAACAGGTAAAATTATTTTCATCATACAGAATAGTTACAGTAACCATACAAATGATCAGATACAGTGGTTACAAACTTACCTTTAGCCACTCAGTCTCACATACCCTTTAGTGAACATATACATTCACAGCTCCAGTCAAATTGTCCTTTCCAATTATTTCATTTTGAAGATGAAGAAACTTGAGACTTAGAAAGATCAAGTAACTTACTCAACATTAAAAAACTCATTATTACTACCCTTGGTAACCATTTTCTAAGCACACATGCCAAGCTCAGTGCCAGGTGTTTTACAAATTGCAGATCTAACACTTGCAGTCAGGTCTGGCTGACTCCAAAGACCTTGCTACTTCTATCACTCTATGCTGCCTTAGGATTGGGAGTCCAAGTACTTGTTTTGCCACTTTGAACAGGTTTTCAGATTCCAAATTGGTTCTCTAATCTACCACAATGCTTCTCATGTATTTTTTATATAAAGATGAAAAAAAATGAATCTTATCACAAGTAACATGACAATGTAATACTTCTATCACTTATTGACAGTGTTCCTGTATTGCAGAAGAATAGATTCATGAAGAGTGCTAAAATTATAAATTTAAAAGTAATGATATAACATGAATTATAATGTTCTAATAAGTAAATTCTAATACTCAAAAAAAGGTTAATTAATATAATTTACAAATACAAGCATTTGATAATCATAACTCAAGTATATTCACAAATGGACTATTTAGGAAAGGGAAACAGCAGTGCTTATAATCAAAAACTTACTTTCATTGATTCTGAACACATTTTTGTGATTGTATTTGCAATGTATGTGATATTACAGGTATTCACACTCAAATGAATAATGAAAAGCATCTCTCATTACGCCATTCATAATGACTATAATATAGACAGCAAAACTGAGAAACAAACACATGGCAAGCAGTATCCTTTCTAATTTGCTAACAGATTAACTAATACCTTACAGGGTAAAGGGAAGAAAGAGATAAAAGACAATTTTCTTTAAAAGTTTCTTCTTGTAGTTAACACACAAAAAAAGGAACGATTCTAATCATTACACAAAAAGCTGTGTCAGACTTTATTCATGTGAATTGCTTTTCCAACCAGCAATAAATAAAAGAGCTCACCTTATTTATACATTACTACCTCATAGTAGCTGCATGTTATTCTATCTGTCAATCATATATTTCATATGAATGGCACGCATGCTTCTCATTCAGATGAATGGAATAAACTGCTTTTATTCATAACATTCCATCTAATATCAAAATCATTAAAAAAACATTTCACTGTTAATATTCTAAGAATGCAAAGGAATATATGATGATTAAATTATAAAACATACTATCAACTATTTTTGTTACTCACATATAAATTTTTCAGTACCTGTAAGATATGTATTAAATATTCATTCTGAGAATTAATGATATTGGCACTAGATGGTGCTATCCCATCAGGTAAGTCTACTCCTTTAAACACAACATTGGATCCTTCTGACTGTCGTAAAAGACTGGTCTCTTTTTCAAGATGATCTATCTGCAAACAAACAGTTCAGAAATGAGAATCTCATCTCTTACACCCAAAGAAAGACAAATTTAAAAGCAGTAACTAACACTTCCTACTGAATATCTTGAACAAGTAGATATATGAATGCTCTGTCAAGTATTAATTAAATTATAATTTAATTTATAATTACTACTACTTAAAAATGTCTAGGAATATATCTAGAATTTTTGTATCCTTTTATGTTATACGGTACTTATTTTTCCACTAATTTAATTTAAAAAATTCAAACAGAAGCTTTCCGAATGTTGAAAGAATTAATTCAAGGGGCATTTTCTCATAAAATAGTCATTAAAAAAAAATTAAATGTTTCACATTAAATCTTTATTCATATGCTTAGCATTTTCTTTTATATAATAAAATTCTCACCTTTAAATTTGCTTTTGTCAACTGCTGAGAATAATTTATAGCCTCCTTCCGAGATTCCCTGAGCTCCTGTCTTAATTCTTCATTCCTTCCAGTAAGTTGATCAACTTGGGCTTTTAAATGCAGATTGGCATCAAATATTCCTTCTGCATTCTTTGATTCTATAGCCTAATATATTTAAATTATATAGAAGAAATGTGAAGAAAAACACTAAAGTCATAGTAAAAAATCTATGTTTAAATAAAATTCACCTTTAAGCATTCTACTATTCCCATGTGTAATAAAATATACCAAATCTATCTCTTATTTATAAATTTAAATTTATAAAATACCAGTTTAACCTACAAACAGTATTACCAAGCATACTAATCACTTCATTCTAACAATTAACAATATCTAGCTAATCCAAGTAGACTGGTAGACCAGAAAAACAACTAGACAGGAACAACATGACTAGGGTTCAAATATTAACCAATCTCTTATTTGCTGGGCAAGTGACTTAAAATTCCTTATACCTTAGCTTCCTTAACTCTAACGAAGAGGAAATAATGTTAGCTCTGTCTACTTCACAAGGTTTTTATACAGTCAAAATGAGATAATTTATATGTAAATGCTTTGAAACCATGAAGCATCTGAATTTAAAGCATGAGCAAAGGAATGAAATAGCTACTACATTTAATTAATTATATTTTTCATTGTGTCCTCTCCATACAGTTGAAGCATACATAATAACAAAGGCAAAGTATGATAAAATAGTGTTATCCAAGAGTGCTGGATAAGCAAAAATAATCTCTCAAATATTAAAATACTATCCAAGAGGTTTCACTGCTCCTAATTCCCCAATAACGGCATATATAAATATACCTACCCCCATGTACACATATACACAATACATACGTACCAAGAGATCTAGAATTTATGGAACAAAACTGTTAAATGCAAAGTAAAGCTTCAGAAATGAAGGCAGAAGACAAAGAAAGTAAGATGAGTAAAATCATATGTAATCTCCTTTTCAGGAGGGTGATCTGGGATTTAAGTCAAGGCAGTAGATCTGTAAGACTAAGCCTTTACCCTAAGGAGATCAGAGCAGGCCATGTGGAGTAATAATTTATACTAATTCATAAGGGGATAGCAGAAAGAAGTAGGCAGAAGGAGGTATTCTGACAGATGACAAAGTAGTCTAGTTAGTTGTCTTGCTGAAAAATAGCAACATGTTCTCTCTAAGTCCTTGTGGTAAAATGAGATTGAATTAGATGGTGATTAGGGGCCCTGAGAAACACCTTATAGCAATAGAAAGTGAACTTAAGTGCAGAAGCTGGAATTATCTGATCTAAAGTGTCATTGATTCTGATGATTTCTTAGAGAACGTACTGTTAGGTCATTCAGATGGGGCATATCAATCAGAAAAAAAAATGATAACCCAGAAGAGAAGCAGACAAAATCGATGGAAACAAGAATCCTAGGAAGGCCACAGGCTGTCAATTAAAATAAAAAAAAATTAGAATCTTTCTGGTCTATTCATTCTGTTTCTATTTTGTCATTAAATAGAGTTTCCCTTGTAGAACAGAGTTTAATCTGAGTATTAGTAGTGGGTAGCATCACAGACAAAAGATGTTCACATAAGAAAGTATGAAGAATCATTTTAGATACTTAAAATAGTGGAGAAAAAACAAAGTCACCAACCAGAGAAGAAAAGTTCAGAATTATAAAGGGATATATAGGGAATAAAGGGAATCAAAAGGGTTTCATAAATTTTGTTAAATGATTTTCTGCCTCAGAAAGTTTTTAACATACTAGTATCGCTCTCTGCTAATAAAATGGTATTATTATAAAAAAAAGTTCCATGCAAATGGGAATCAAAAGAAAGCTGGAGTAGCAATACTCATATCAGATAAAAGAGACTTTAAAATAAAGAATGTCACAAGAGACAAGGAAGGACATCACATAATGATCAAGGGATCAATCCAAGAAGTAGATATAACAATTAGAAATATATATGCACCCAGCATAGGAGCACCTCAATACATAAGGCAACACCTAACAGCTATAAAAGAGGAAATCGAGAGTAACACAATAATAGTGGGGGAGTTAAACACCTCACTTCACCAATGGACAGATCATCCAGAAAGAAAATTAATAAGGAAAGACAAGCTTTAAATGACACAAGAGACCAGTTAGATTTAATTGATATTTGTAGGACATTCTATCCAAAAACAGCAGATTACACTTTCTTCTCAGTGCACACAGAACATTCTCCAGGATGGATCACATCTTGGGTCACAAATCAAGCCTCAGTTAATTTAAAAAAACTGAAATCATCTGAAGCATCTTTTCCGACCACAATACTATGAGATTAGAAGTCAATTACAAGGAAAAAAACATTAAAAACACAAACACATGCAGGCTAAACAATACGTTACTAAATAACCAAGAGATCACTGAAGAAATCAAAGACAAAATCAAAAAATACCTAGAGACAAATGACAATGCAAACACGATGATCCAAAACCTAAGGGATGCAGCAAAAACAGTTCTAAGAGGGAAGTTTAGAGCAATAATA
>NC_041219.1:22432181-22443415 GCF_002837175.3 Physeter macrocephalus
CTTGTTATCATTGGTGGATTTGTTTTTTGGTTTGGTTGCTCTCTTCTTTTTTTTATTACTTTAAAAATTTTTTTAATAATTATTTTTATTTTAATAACCTCATTTCATTTTATTTCATCTTTTTAATTCTTTCTTTCATTTGTTCTCCCTTTTATTCTGAGCCGTGTGGATGACAGGCTCTTGGTGCTCCACCGAGGTGTCAGGGCTGTGCCTCTGAAGTGGGAGAGCCAAGTTCAGGACGTTGGTCCACCAGAGACCTCTCAGCTCCACGTAATACCAAACAGCAAAAATCTCCCAGAAATCTCCATCTCAGCCAAGACCCAGCTCCACTCAATGACCAGCAAGCTACAGTGCTGGACACCCTATGCCAAACAACTAGCAAGACAAGAACACAACCTCACACATTAGGAGAGAGGCCGCCTAAAGTCATAATAAGGTCACAGACACCCCAAAACACACCACCAGACGTGGACCTGCCCACCAGAAAGACAAGATCCAGCCTCATCTACAAGAACACAGGCACTAGTCCCCTCCACCAGGAAGCCTACACAACCCACTGAACCAGCCTTAACCACTGAGGGCAGACACCAAAAACAACAGGAACTACGAACATGCAGCCTGCGAAAAGGAGACCCCAAACACAGTAAGTTAAGCAAAATGAGAAGATAGAGAAACACACAGCAGATGAAGGAGCAAGGCAAAAACCCAACAGACCTAACAAATGAAGAGGAAATAGGCAGTCTACCTGAAAAAGAATTCAGACTAATGATAGTAAAGATTATCCAAAATCTTGGAAATAGAATGGAGAAAATACAAGAAATGTTTAACAAGCAACTAGAAGAACTAAAAAGGAAACAAACAGTAATGAACAACACAATAAATGAAATTAAAAATTCTCTAGAAGGGATCAATAGCAGAATAACTGAGGCAGAAGAACAGATAAGTGACCTGGAAGATTAAATAGTGGAAATAACTATTGAAGAGCAGAATAAAGAAAAAAGAATGAAAAGAATTGAGGACAGTCTCAGAGACATCTGGGACAACATTAAACGCACCAAAATTCGAATTACAGGGGTCCCAGAAGAAGAGAAAAAGAAAGGGATGGAGAAAATATTTGAAGAGATGATAGTTGAAAACTTCCCTAATATGGGAAAGGAAATAGTTAATCAAGTCCAGGAAGCACAGAGAGTCCCATACATGATAAATCGAAGGAGAAACACATCAAGACACATATTATTCGAGCTATGAAAAATTAAATACAAACAAAAATTATTAAAAGCAGCAAGGGAAAAACAACAAATAACATACAAGGGAATCCCCATAGGGTTAACAGCTGATCTTTCAGCAGAAACTCTGCAAGCCAGAAGGGAGTGGTGGGACATAATTAAAGTGATGAAAGGGAAAAACCTACAACCAAGATTACTCTACCCAGCAAGGATCTCATTCAGATTTGACAGAGAAATCAAAACCTATACAGACAAGCAAAAGTTAAGAGAATTCAGTACAAGCAAACCAGCTTTACAACAAATGCTAAAGGAACTTCTCTAGGTAGGAAACACACGAGAAGGAAAAAACCTACAATAACAAACCCCAAACAATTAAAAAAATGGTAATAGGAACATACATATGGATAATTACCTTAAATGTAAATGGATTAAATGCTCCAACCAAAAGACATAGACTGGCTGAATGGATACAAAAACAAGACCTGTATATATGCTGTCTACAAGATAGCCACTCAGTCTCACATACCCTTTAGTGAACATATACATTCACAGCTCCAGTCAAATTGTCCTTTCCAATTATTTCATTTTGAAGATGAAGAAACTTGAGACTTAGAAAGATCAAGTAACTTACTCAACATTAAAAAACTCATTATTACTACCCTTGGTAACCATTTTCTAAGCACACATGCCAAGCTCAGTGCCAGGTGTTTTACAAATTGCAGATCTAACACTTGCAGTCAGGTCTGGCTGACTCCAAAGACCTTGCTACTTCTATCACTCTATGCTGCCTTAGGATTGGGAGTCCAAGTACTTGTTTTGCCACTTTGAACAGGTTTTCAGATTCCAAATTGGTTCTCTAATCTACCACAATGCTTCTCATGTATTTTTTATATAAAGATGAAAAAAAATGAATCTTATCACAAGTAACATGACAATGTAATACTTCTATCACTTATTGACAGTGTTCCTGTATTGCAGAAGAATAGATTCATGAAGAGTGCTAAAATTATAAATTTAAAAGTAATGATATAACATGAATTATAATGTTCTAATAAGTAAATTCTAATACTCAAAAAAAGGTTAATTAATATAATTTACAAATACAAGCATTTGATAATCATAACTCAAGTATATTCACAAATGGACTATTTAGGAAAGGGAAACAGCAGTGCTTATAATCAAAAACTTACTTTCATTGATTCTGAACACATTTTTGTGATTGTATTTGCAATGTATGTGATATTACAGGTATTCACACTCAAATGAATAATGAAAAGCATCTCTCATTACGCCATTCATAATGACTATAATATAGACAGCAAAACTGAGAAACAAACACATGGCAAGCAGTATCCTTTCTAATTTGCTAACAGATTAACTAATACCTTACAGGGTAAAGGGAAGAAAGAGATAAAAGACAATTTTCTTTAAAAGTTTCTTCTTGTAGTTAACACACAAAAAAAGGAACGATTCTAATCATTACACAAAAAGCTGTGTCAGACTTTATTCATGTGAATTGCTTTTCCAACCAGCAATAAATAAAAGAGCTCACCTTATTTATACATTACTACCTCATAGTAGCTGCATGTTATTCTATCTGTCAATCATATATTTCATATGAATGGCACGCATGCTTCTCATTCAGATGAATGGAATAAACTGCTTTTATTCATAACATTCCATCTAATATCAAAATCATTAAAAAAACATTTCACTGTTAATATTCTAAGAATGCAAAGGAATATATGATGATTAAATTATAAAACATACTATCAACTATTTTTGTTACTCACATATAAATTTTTCAGTACCTGTAAGATATGTATTAAATATTCATTCTGAGAATTAATGATATTGGCACTAGATGGTGCTATCCCATCAGGTAAGTCTACTCCTTTAAACACAACATTGGATCCTTCTGACTGTCGTAAAAGACTGGTCTCTTTTTCAAGATGATCTATCTGCAAACAAACAGTTCAGAAATGAGAATCTCATCTCTTACACCCAAAGAAAGACAAATTTAAAAGCAGTAACTAACACTTCCTACTGAATATCTTGAACAAGTAGATATATGAATGCTCTGTCAAGTATTAATTAAATTATAATTTAATTTATAATTACTACTACTTAAAAATGTCTAGGAATATATCTAGAATTTTTGTATCCTTTTATGTTATACGGTACTTATTTTTCCACTAATTTAATTTAAAAAATTCAAACAGAAGCTTTCCGAATGTTGAAAGAATTAATTCAAGGGGCATTTTCTCATAAAATAGTCATTAAAAAAAAATTAAATGTTTCACATTAAATCTTTATTCATATGCTTAGCATTTTCTTTTATATAATAAAATTCTCACCTTTAAATTTGCTTTTGTCAACTGCTGAGAATAATTTATAGCCTCCTTCCGAGATTCCCTGAGCTCCTGTCTTAATTCTTCATTCCTTCCAGTAAGTTGATCAACTTGGGCTTTTAAATGCAGATTGGCATCAAATATTCCTTCTGCATTCTTTGATTCTATAGCCTAATATATTTAAATTATATAGAAGAAATGTGAAGAAAAACACTAAAGTCATAGTAAAAAATCTATGTTTAAATAAAATTCACCTTTAAGCATTCTACTATTCCCATGTGTAATAAAATATACCAAATCTATCTCTTATTTATAAATTTAAATTTATAAAATACCAGTTTAACCTACAAACAGTATTACCAAGCATACTAATCACTTCATTCTAACAATTAACAATATCTAGCTAATCCAAGTAGACTGGTAGACCAGAAAAACAACTAGACAGGAACAACATGACTAGGGTTCAAATATTAACCAATCTCTTATTTGCTGGGCAAGTGACTTAAAATTCCTTATACCTTAGCTTCCTTAACTCTAACGAAGAGGAAATAATGTTAGCTCTGTCTACTTCACAAGGTTTTTATACAGTCAAAATGAGATAATTTATATGTAAATGCTTTGAAACCATGAAGCATCTGAATTTAAAGCATGAGCAAAGGAATGAAATAGCTACTACATTTAATTAATTATATTTTTCATTGTGTCCTCTCCATACAGTTGAAGCATACATAATAACAAAGGCAAAGTATGATAAAATAGTGTTATCCAAGAGTGCTGGATAAGCAAAAATAATCTCTCAAATATTAAAATACTATCCAAGAGGTTTCACTGCTCCTAATTCCCCAATAACGGCATATATAAATATACCTACCCCCATGTACACATATACACAATACATACGTACCAAGAGATCTAGAATTTATGGAACAAAACTGTTAAATGCAAAGTAAAGCTTCAGAAATGAAGGCAGAAGACAAAGAAAGTAAGATGAGTAAAATCATATGTAATCTCCTTTTCAGGAGGGTGATCTGGGATTTAAGTCAAGGCAGTAGATCTGTAAGACTAAGCCTTTACCCTAAGGAGATCAGAGCAGGCCATGTGGAGTAATAATTTATACTAATTCATAAGGGGATAGCAGAAAGAAGTAGGCAGAAGGAGGTATTCTGACAGATGACAAAGTAGTCTAGTTAGTTGTCTTGCTGAAAAATAGCAACATGTTCTCTCTAAGTCCTTGTGGTAAAATGAGATTGAATTAGATGGTGATTAGGGGCCCTGAGAAACACCTTATAGCAATAGAAAGTGAACTTAAGTGCAGAAGCTGGAATTATCTGATCTAAAGTGTCATTGATTCTGATGATTTCTTAGAGAACGTACTGTTAGGTCATTCAGATGGGGCATATCAATCAGAAAAAAAAATGATAACCCAGAAGAGAAGCAGACAAAATCGATGGAAACAAGAATCCTAGGAAGGCCACAGGCTGTCAATTAAAATAAAAAAAAATTAGAATCTTTCTGGTCTATTCATTCTGTTTCTATTTTGTCATTAAATAGAGTTTCCCTTGTAGAACAGAGTTTAATCTGAGTATTAGTAGTGGGTAGCATCACAGACAAAAGATGTTCACATAAGAAAGTATGAAGAATCATTTTAGATACTTAAAATAGTGGAGAAAAAACAAAGTCACCAACCAGAGAAGAAAAGTTCAGAATTATAAAGGGATATATAGGGAATAAAGGGAATCAAAAGGGTTTCATAAATTTTGTTAAATGATTTTCTGCCTCAGAAAGTTTTTAACATACTAGTATCGCTCTCTGCTAATAAAATGGTATTATTATAAAAAAAAGTTCCATGCAAATGGGAATCAAAAGAAAGCTGGAGTAGCAATACTCATATCAGATAAAAGAGACTTTAAAATAAAGAATGTCACAAGAGACAAGGAAGGACATCACATAATGATCAAGGGATCAATCCAAGAAGTAGATATAACAATTAGAAATATATATGCACCCAGCATAGGAGCACCTCAATACATAAGGCAACACCTAACAGCTATAAAAGAGGAAATCGAGAGTAACACAATAATAGTGGGGGAGTTAAACACCTCACTTCACCAATGGACAGATCATCCAGAAAGAAAATTAATAAGGAAAGACAAGCTTTAAATGACACAAGAGACCAGTTAGATTTAATTGATATTTGTAGGACATTCTATCCAAAAACAGCAGATTACACTTTCTTCTCAGTGCACACAGAACATTCTCCAGGATGGATCACATCTTGGGTCACAAATCAAGCCTCAGTTAATTTAAAAAAACTGAAATCATCTGAAGCATCTTTTCCGACCACAATACTATGAGATTAGAAGTCAATTACAAGGAAAAAAACATTAAAAACACAAACACATGCAGGCTAAACAATACGTTACTAAATAACCAAGAGATCACTGAAGAAATCAAAGACAAAATCAAAAAATACCTAGAGACAAATGACAATGCAAACACGATGATCCAAAACCTAAGGGATGCAGCAAAAACAGTTCTAAGAGGGAAGTTTAGAGCAATACAATCCTACCTCAAGAAACAAGAAAAATCTCAAATAAACAATCTAACTAGAGAAAGAAGAACAAACAAAACCCAAAGTTAGTAGAAGGAAAGAAATCATAAAGATTAGAGCAGAAATCAATGAAACAGAAACAAAGAAAACAATAGCAAAGACCAATAAAACTTAAAGCTGGTTCTTTGAGAAGATAAACAAAATTGATAAACCTTTAGGCAGACTCATCAAGAAAAAGAGGGAGAGGACTCAAATCAATAAAATTAGAAATGAAAATGGAGAAGTTACAACTGACACCGTACAAATACAAAGCATCCTAAAAGACTACTACAAGCAACTCTATGCCAATAAAATGGACAACCTGGAAGAAATGGACAGATTCTTAGAAAGGTATAACCTTCCAAGACTGAACCAGAAAAAAAAAAAAAAAATCTTCCAACAAACAAAAGTTCCAGTACCAGATGGCTTCACAGGTGAATTCTATCAAACATTTAGAGAAGAGGTAACACCAATTTTCTCAAACTCTTCCAAAAAATTGCAGAAGAAGAACACCCCCAAACTCATTTTATGAGGCTATAATCACACTGATACCAAAACCAGACAAAGATACTACAAAAAAAGAAAATTACAGACCAACATCACTGATGAATATAGATGCAAAAATCCTCAACAAAACACGAGCAAACAGAATCCAACAACACATTAAAAGGATCATACACCATGAGCAAGTGGGATTTATCCAAGGGATGCAAGGATTCTTCAATATATGAAAATCAATCAATGTGATACACCATATTAACAAAACTGAAGAAGAAAAACCATATGATCATCTCAATAGATGCAGAAAAAGCTTTTGACAAAATTCAACACCCCATTTATGATAAAAACTCTCCAGAAAGTGGGCATAGAGGGAACCTACCTCAACATCATAAAGGCCATATATGACAAACCCACAGCAAACATCATTCTCAATGGTGAAAAACTGAAAGCCTTTCCTCAAAGATCAGGAAAAAGACAAGGATTTCCACTCTTGCCACTATTATGCAACATACTTTGGAAGTCCTAGCCACGGCAATCAGAGACGGAAAAGTAATAAAAGGAATACAAATTGGAAAAGAAATAAAACTGTCACTGTTTGCAGATGACAAGATACCATACATAGAGAACACTAAAGATGCCACCAGAAAACTACTAGAGCTAATCAATGAATTTGGTAAAGTTGCAGGAAACAAAATTAATGCACAGAAATCTCTTGCATTCCTATACACTAACAACGAAAGATAAGAAAGAGAAATTAAGCAAACAATTCCATTCACCATTGCAACAAAAAGAATAAAATACCTAGGAATAAATCTACCTAAGGAGGTAAAAGACCTGTATTCAGAAAACTCTAAGACACTGGTGAAAGACATCAAAGATGACACAAACAGATGGAGAGATATACCATGTTCTTGGATTGGAAAAATCAATATTGTGAAAATGACTATACTACCCACAGCAATGTACAGATTCAATGCAATCCCTATCAAATTACCAGTAGCATGTTTTACAGAACTAGAACAAAATATCTGAAAATGTGTATGGGAGGGAGGAGCTTCAAGATGGCAGAAGAGTAAGACATGGAGATCACCTTCCTCCCCACAAATACATCAGAAATACATCTACATGTGGAACAACTCCTACAGAACAACTACTGAATGCTGGCAGAAGACCTCAGACCTCCCAAAAGGCAAGAAACTCCCCATGTACCAGGGTAGGGCAAACGAAAAAAAGAAAAAACAGAGACAAAAGAGTAGGGACGGGACCTGCACCAGTGGGAGGGAGGTGTGAAGGAGGAAAGGTTTCCACACACTAGGAAGCCTCTTCGTGGGCAGAGACTGCAGGTGGCAGAGGGGGGAAGCTTTGGAGCTGCGGAGGAGAGCACAGCAACAGGGGTGCAGAGGGCAAAGCAGAGAGATTCCTGCACAGAGGATCGGTGCCAACCTGTACTCACCAGCCCAAGAGGCTTGTATGCTCACCCGCCGGGGCGGGCAGGGGCTGGGAGCTGAGGCTAGGGCTTCGGTCGGATTCCAGGGAGAGGACAGGGGTTGCTTGCGTGAACACAGCCTAAAGGGGGCTAGTGCGCCATAGCTATCCAGGAGGGAGTCCGGGCAAAGGTCTGGAATGGCCAAAGAGGAAAAAGACTTTTTCTTGCCTCTTTGTTTCCTGGTGCATGAGGAGAGGGGATTAAGAGCACCACTTAAATGAGTTCCAGAGACAGGCGCAAGCTGCGGCTAGCAGCGCAGATACCAGAGACGGGCATGAGATGCTAAGGCTGCTGCTGCAGCCACCAAGAAGCCTGTGTGCAAGCACAGGTCACTATCCACACCTCCCCTCCCAGGAGCCTGTGCAGCCCGCCCAGGCAGGGACTCATAATCCAGGGACACTTCCCTGGGAGAACACAGGAGAACACATCTCCTCAGGCTGGTGCAACGTCACGCCATCCTCTGCGGTCGCAGGCTCGCCCCGCACTCTGTACCCCTTCCTCCCCCTGGTCTGAGTGAGCCAGAGACCCGAATCAGCTGCTCCTTTAATCCCGTCCTGTCTGAGCAAAGAACAGATGCCCTCCGGTGAGCTACACACACAGAGGCAAGGCCAAATCCAAACCTGAACCCCAGGAGCTGGGCGAACAAAGAAGAGAAAGGGAAATCTCTCCCAGCAGCCTCAGGAGCAGTGGATTAAATCTCCACAATCAATTTGATGTATCCTGCATCTGTGGAATACCTGAATAGACAACAAATCATCCCAAATTGAGGACGTGGACTTGGGGAGCAACGATACATATTTTTTCCCTTTTTCTCTTTTTATCAGTATGTATGTGTATGCTTTTGTGTGTCATTTTCTCTGTATAGCTTTGCTTTTACGATTTGTCCTAGGGCTCTGTCTGTCTGTTGTGTTTTTTTTTCTTTCTTTTTCTCTTAATATGCTTTTTAGCACTTGTTATCATTGGTGGATTTGTTTTTTGGTTTGGTTGCTCTCTTCTTTTTTTTATTACTTTAAAAATTTTTTTAATAATTATTTTTATTTTAATAACCTCATTTCATTTTATTTCATCTTTTTAATTCTTTCTTTCATTTGTTCTCCCTTTTATTCTGAGCCGTGTGGATGACAGGCTCTTGGTGCTCCACCGAGGTGTCAGGGCTGTGCCTCTGAAGTGGGAGAGCCAAGTTCAGGACGTTGGTCCACCAGAGACCTCTCAGCTCCACGTAATACCAAACAGCAAAAATCTCCCAGAAATCTCCATCTCAGCCAAGACCCAGCTCCACTCAATGACCAGCAAGCTACAGTGCTGGACACCCTATGCCAAACAACTAGCAAGACAAGAACACAACCTCACACATTAGGAGAGAGGCCGCCTAAAGTCATAATAAGGTCACAGACACCCCAAAACACACCACCAGACGTGGACCTGCCCACCAGAAAGACAAGATCCAGCCTCATCTACAAGAACACAGGCACTAGTCCCCTCCACCAGGAAGCCTACACAACCCACTGAACCAGCCTTAACCACTGAGGGCAGACACCAAAAACAACAGGAACTACGAACATGCAGCCTGCGAAAAGGAGACCCCAAACACAGTAAGTTAAGCAAAATGAGAAGATAGAGAAACACACAGCAGATGAAGGAGCAAGGCAAAAACCCAACAGACCTAACAAATGAAGAGGAAATAGGCAGTCTACCTGAAAAAGAATTCAGACTAATGATAGTAAAGATTATCCAAAATCTTGGAAATAGAAAGGAGAAAACACAAGAAATGTTTAACAAGGACCTAGAAGAAATAAAGAGAAAACAAACAATGATCAAAAACACAATAAATGCAATTAAAATTCTCTAGAAGGAATCAATAGCAGAATAACTGAGGCAGAAGAACAGATAAGTGACCTGGAAGATAAAATACTGGATATAACTACAGCAGAACAGAATAAAGAAAAAAGAATGAAAAGAATTGAGGACAGTCTCAGAGACCTCTGAGACAACATTAAACACACCAACATTCGAAGTATATGGGTCCCAGAAGAAGAAAAGAAAAAGAAAGGGACTGAGAAAATATTTGAAGAGATTATAGTTGAAAACTTCCCTAATATGGGAAAGGAAATAGTTAATCAAGTCCAGGAAGCACAGAGAGTCCCATACATGATAAATCGAAGGAGAAACACATCAAGACACATATTATTCGAGCTATGAAAAATTAAATACAAACAAAAATTATTAAAAGCAGCAAGGGAAAAACAACAAATAACATACAAGGGAATCCCCATAGGGTTAACAGCTGATCTTTCAGCAGAAACTCTGCAAGCCAGAAGGGAGTGGTGGGACATAATTAAAGTGATGAAAGGGAAAAACCTACAACCAAGATTACTCTACCCAGCAAGGATCTCATTCAGATTTGACAGAGAAATCAAAACCTATACAGACAAGCAAAAGTTAAGAGAATTCAGTACAAGCAAACCAGCTTTACAACAAATGCTAAAGGAACTTCTCTAGGTAGGAAACACACGAGAAGGAAAAAACCTACAATAACAAACCCCAAACAATTAAAAAAATGGTAATAGGAACATACATATGGATAATTACCTTAAATGTAAATGGATTAAATGCTCCAACCAAAAGACATAGACTGGCTGAATGGATACAAAAACAAGACCTGTATATATGCTACCTCACACATTAGGAGAGAGGCCGCCTAAAGTCATAATAAGGTCACAGACACCCCAAAACACACCACCAGACGTGGACCTGCCCACCAGAAAGACAAGATCCAGCCTCATCTACAAGAACACAGGCACTAGTCCCCTCCACCAGGAAGCCTACACAACCCACTGAACCAGCCTTAACCACTGAGGGCAGACACCAAAAACAACAGGAACTACGAACATGCAGCCTGCGAAAAGGAGACCCCAAACACAGTAAGTTAAGCAAAATGAGAAGATAGAGAAACACACAGCAGATGAAGGAGCAAGGCAAAAACCCAACAGACCTAACAAATGAAGAGGAAATAGGCAGTCTACCTGAAAAAGAATTCAGACTAATGATAGTAAAGATTATCCAAAATCTTGGAAATAGAA
>NC_041219.1:22454132-22454891 GCF_002837175.3 Physeter macrocephalus
AATAGGGCTTCCCTGGTGGCGCAGTGGTTGAGAGTCCGCCTGCTGATGCAGGGGACACGGGTTCGTGCCCCGGTCCGGGAAGATGCCACGTGCCACGGAGCGGCTGGGCCTGTGAGCCATGGCCGCTGAGCCTGTGCATCCGCAGCCTGTGCTCCGCAACCAGAGAGGCCACAACAGTGAGAGGCCCACATACTGCAAAAAAAAAAAAACAAACCTAGGAATAAACCTGCCTAAGGAGACAAAGACCTGTATGCAGAAAATTAGAAGACACTGATGAAAGAAATTAAAGATGATACAAATAAATGGAGAGATAAACCATGTTCTTGGTTTGGAAGAATCAACATTGTGAAAATGATTATACTACCCAAAGCAATCTACAGATTCAATGCAATCCCTATCAAACTACTACTGGCATTTTTCACAGAACTAGAAAAAAAAATTCACAATTTGTATAGAAACACAAAAGACCCCGAATAGCCAAAGCAATCTTGAGAAAGAAAAATGGAGCTGGAGGAATCAGGCTCCCTGACTTCACACTATACTACAAAGCTACAGTAATCAAGACAGTATGGTACTGGCACACAGAAAAGAAATATAGATCAATGGAACAGGATAGAAAGCCCAGAGATAAACCCACGCACATATGGTCAACTTATCTTTGATAAAGGAGGCAAGAATATACAATGGAGAAAAGACAGCCTCTTTAATAAGTGGTGCTGGGAAAACTGGACAGCTACATGTAAAATAATGAAATTAGAA
>NC_041219.1:22455180-22455535 GCF_002837175.3 Physeter macrocephalus
TGCACAGCAAAGGAAACCATAAACAAGACGAAAAGACAACCCTCAGAATGGGAGAAAATATTTGCAAATGAAGCAACTGACAAAGTATTGCTCTCCAAAATTTACAAGCAACTCATGTAGCTCAGTATCAAAAAAACAAACAACCCAATCCAAAAATGGGCAGAAGACCTAAACAGACATTTCTCCAAAGAAGATATACAGATTGCCAACAAACACATGAAAGAATGCTCAACATCATTAATCATTACAGAAATGCAAATCAAAACTACAATGAGATATCATCTCACACCGGTCAGAATGGCCATCTTCAAAGAATCTACAAGCAATAAATGCTGGAGAGGGTGTGGAGAAAAGG
>NC_041219.1:22455886-22456840 GCF_002837175.3 Physeter macrocephalus
CTGTCACTGTTTGCAGATGACATGATACTATACATAGAGAATCCTAAAGATGCCACCAGAAAACTACTAGAGCTAATCAATGAATTTGGTAAAGTTGCCCGATACAAAATTAATGCACAGAAATCTCTTGCATTCCTATACACTAATGATGAAAAATCAAAGAGAAATTAAGGGAACACTCCCATTTACCATTGCAACAAAAAGAATAAAATACCTAGGAATAAACCTACCTAGGGAGACAAAAGACCTGTATGCAGAAAACTATAAGACACTGATGAAAGAAATTAAAGGTGATAGCAACAGATGGAGAGATATACCATGTTCTTGGATTAGAAGAATCAATATTGTGAAAAAGACTACACTGCCCAAAGCAATCTACAGATTCAATGCAATCCCTATCAAATTACCAATGGCATTTTTTACAGAAGTAGAACAAAATATCTTAAAATTTGTATGGAGACACAAAAGACCTGAATAGCCAAAGCAGTCTTGAGGGAAAAAAACGGAGCTGGAGGAATCAGACTCCCTGACTTCAGACTATACTACAAAGCTACAGTAATCAAGACAATATGGTACTGGCACAAAAACAGAAACATAGATCAATGGAACAGGATAGAAAGCCCAGAGATAAACCATGCACCTATGGTCGACTAATATATGACAAAGGAGGCAAGGATATACAATGTAGAAAAGACACTCTCTTCAATAAGTGTTGCAGGGAACACTGGACAGCTACATGTTAAAGAATGAAATTAGAACACTCCCTAACACCATACACAAAAATAAACTCAAAATGTAATAGAGACCTAAATGTAAGACCAGATACTATAAAACTCTGAGAGGAAAACATAGGAAGAACACTCTTTGACATAAATCACAGCAAGATCTTCTTTGATCCACCTCCTAGAGTAATGGAAATAAAACCAAAAATAAACAAATGGGACCTAATGAAAC
>NC_041219.1:22456876-22485816 GCF_002837175.3 Physeter macrocephalus
GGGCATATACCCAGAGAAAACTGTAATTCAAAAAGACACATGCACCCCAATGTTCATTGCAGCACTATTTACAATAGCCAGGTCATGGAAGCAACCTAAATGCCCATCTATAGACGTATGGATAAAGAAGATGTGGTACATATATATAATGGAATATACTCAGCCATAAAAAGGAATGAAATTGGGTCATTTATTGAGACGTGGATGGATCTAGAGACTGTCATACAGAGTGAAGTAAGTGAGAAAGAGAAAAACAAATATCATATATTAACACATATATGTGGAACCTAGAAAAATGGTACAGGTGAACCGGTTTGCAGGGCAGAAATTGAGACACAGATGTAGAGAACAAATGTATGGACACCAAGGGGGGAAAGTGGCGGCGTTGGTGGTGGTGGGATGAATTGGGAGATTGGGATTGACATATATACACCAATATGTATAAAATAGATAACTAATAAGAACCTGCTGCATAAAAAAATAAAATAAAATTCAAAAACAGAGGGAGGCCCGCATACCACAAAAAAAAAAAAAAAAAAAAAAAAAAAAAAAAGTATTCAACTATTGACTAATCATAAAAAAAGCAATTCAATGAATAAGACTTTTTTCTATATAAATCAAGCATAGTATAATAATGCATGTTAAGTATGTTCAGATTATGTAAATGACATAGATTTAAATAATAAGAATCTAAAAATTTATGTTTTATTCAAGTTTATATAACAGACACTCATCAATACTGTAGAACTCTTAAGTCCCTATATGGTAAATATAAATAGAACATTATTTAATGGCTAAAATCTTTCTCATAGTAATTCTTAAGTCTTTAAATATTCAAAATATTCTTACTACATCCTATTACACTTCTAGGTTTGTGGTGTAAGGTCCTAACAGACCTACCCTCCCACATTTAACAAGTGAATACAAAAAACTACTACATACAAGTTCTAGAAAATGAACAAAAGCAACAGATTTTGGAGGGGACTTGAAACTTGGAACACAGGACTAGCAAGCAGTAAATTTGTTGTTTTTAAGGCTTAAATGAGAGGGCAAGCTGCAGTTCCAGTGACCTGTCTTCTTTCTGGCCTAAAAACCAGAGGATAGGGTGCAAAGCCACAGAATCGTGAGAGGGGAATTCCAGAAAGAAAAGAACCAACAAAAGAGATCTTCAAATTCTAAGCTCTGCCAGGTCTCAAGCTGACCGTTAAAACAGTAAAATGGAGATGACAGAAGAAAGTATCAGTGAACTTGAAGATAAATCAATGGGAATTATCCAACTGGGAACAGAAAAGATAAAAAATTAGGAACAAAAAACTGAACAGAGCCTCAAGGAGTTGTGGGACAATATCAAAAGGTCTAACATGTTTCACTGGAGTCCCAGAGAGAATGAGGCAAAAAAATGATTGAAGAAATTAATGGCAGAAAACTTCCCAATTGTGGTGAATAGCATAAGTGAACAGATTCAAGCTCAGCAAACCCTAAACAAGCTACACACACACACACACACACACACACACACACACACACACACACACCCTTGGCACATTGCAGTCAAACTGGCAAAAACCAAATAAAAAGAGAAAGTTTTGAAAGTAGCCCAAGAAGAACTACACATTTCATACAGGAGAACAATGACTCAAACGACAAGAAATGTTTCATCAGAAACTGTGGAGATCAATGAGAGTGGAACAACATCTCTGAAGTGATGAAACAACAAAATAAAACCATTAATATAAAAATAACTTACATTAACTAGTCTTTCAAGACTGGGAATAATTAGAGAAGTTTCCCCTCCTTTAACATCAGGATCTTTCTGCATTTCCTTAATAGCTTGCAATATTTCTTTCATACCTTCTTCAAGTTGCTTATTTTCTTCAACTAATTCTTTTACTAAAATGAAATATTTTTTTCACTGAATGAATAGATTGTTTTACAATTTACACTATGCTGTATAGATGACAAATATTTCACATACAGTAAAAATAACCCATTTATAAAATGCAAATGCAAATAGATGTACAAAAAATTCAACTATAAATCCAATGTGTGAATAATGAAGTTAAATCATACACCTATTTAAATCCTGTGCATATACATATATATCTCATGGCTGAAAGAAATAAATCATAAGCATACTTTGACTTTACTTTATATTAAAAATTTCTTAAATTTGTTTTTCTAACTGTACTTTCATTAGAGAACAAAAGAGAAAAATAGACTTATTTATCATCGCAATAAATTCAGATTAATAACATGCTCTGAAAATGAATATAGCAAGGCAAACCAAATAGATGAATGAGAGACTGAAGTCTATACATTACAGAGTTAGTTAAGGCTAAAACAGACTAGAAAACAGAACGTAGTAAAGTCCTTTCAATCCCATAATTTTCAGTACAGACTAAATAAATAAGAAAAATAAGAGATAATAATGACTTACATTTATTCTGAAATTTGGCTATTATTGTTCTACTTCTTTCTAAATCTCTTTCCTTTTCAATTAGTTCTCTTGAAAGAAATTCATTCTAAACAAAATATAGAGAAAAATATTGATTTTTTAGAAAAATGACAATAGTTTATAGTTTTGAAGTTTAAAGAAGTTTGACCAATTGAGGTTTAACACACCCACAGCAAGCTACAGAAACGTAACAGCACTCACAAAAATAAAATAAAACCTAAAAGGTAAAACAGATAATGATCCTCCTCCCACCTTCTCCCTCCCCCCGCCATACCCATGGCAAAAGGCAAACAGATAAGGAAGGTTTTTGTCTTTGACACCACAATCATCTCTTTTAATGATCTGCCTTTACACTACCCGTTCTGCCTGGCTTCTATGACGTTCAAGCTCTATTTCTGCATTTCTACTTTGTGCTTCTTTGATCCATAAATCCTGTGTTATGGCTTCATTCTAAAGAATCATTTAATAAATTAGGCAAGTCAATGAGTTCATTTCAGATGTATTGCATTTTTAGATCTTTTAAAATACAGAATGTGTATAAATTAGTGTTAATGTGCAAACATAAAAGAATTCTTATTATAATTGCTACTTACTTATCGAATTTTGTTAGAGAAGTCATAAAAAAGAATTTTTAAAAAATCCCAGGAATGTAATTTGGAGGAGAGCTCACCTGAGATCTAAGAAATACTAGTTCTGTCCATAGCTGTTCTATAAGATTTACAAGTGGATCTATTTGATATAATTTTGATTGTGCAGTAATTGGCACAGGGTCCAGAACATTTAACTTCAAGTTTACTTTTCGAAATCTCTGTCTGTATGGATACTTCACTTTTTCCTACATCTTCTTTGAAATTGGTATCAGTGTAGTTTATTGGGGTACAAACCTGTTCATCTTCTGATGTTGCTACTTGTGATTTAGCCACGTCACCTCTATTTTCATGAATTTGTTGACAAAGTATTGCAGAGTTTTGCCTAAGTAATAACTTCTGCATTAAGTCTGAAGCTGTTGATAAGGCTCGTAAAGAAGAATCACTTTTTTGTGTGAAATTAGTCTTCTCAAGTGCCTGATGGCTTCCTGATACTTTCTTCATAGACTCATCAGAAACACGGTATAAATGGTCATTTATTTCTTCATGATTCTCCCTTCTAAAGGTATTGACTAATGATTCTAGATTTGTTAAAGACTGCAGACAGGGTGCTTTAAAAATCTCCCTTATTGTAATAGTTTCTGGAGGTGAAATATTATCATTCACTTGTATAGATGAAGAATGTCTAGTTAAAGAGACAAAAGGATCCGCTTCACTTTCTACACTATGACGAATTTCAGATAACATTCTTGATAATGATCCTATGGTCATATTCTCTTCAGGCTCATTCTGATATGACTGTGGAATATTGAATGATGGTCTCCCATGCAGCAGCTCTACTTTATCTGAACTCCTAATCTGTATTCAGAGTAAATAATGTCTCATTAATGAATCTTGGGATTGACAGGTTATTGAAATAAAACAGTTTCCTTTTATTTAACAAGTATAAAAAGAAGCAATGTCCAAAATGAGATAATGGGGGCAGAAATGAAAGCCCTGATAATAATATTTCTTCACCATAGCAGTACCTTACTATTTACCTTTGATTGTGCTTCACTCATATTTTTGAGGCTCATGAAATCAAATTTTCTTTCTCCCATTTTATTCTCTTGAGAAAAGTTTTCAGTTAGGTTCAGGTCCTCAACAGTTAATCCTACATATAAAATAATTAGCAAATGAGAAACATAAAAATAACTCTGCTATTATTCCAATACTTTAACTCTTAAAAACTAGAATAAAGTTTTAACTCAAACAAAATGTAGAATAATTATTTCCAAACTCCTTGATCTATATGTAGCCGCCTATACAACTTCCTGATTTAGCTCACTTTTAATAAGATAGTAATAAGTTGTTTATTTTTTGATATTGAGCTCCATGAGCTGTTTGTATATTTTGGAGATTAATCTTTTGACCGTTGTTTCATATGCAAATATTTTCTCCCATTCTGAGGGTTGGCTTTTCATCTTGTTTATGGTTTCCTTTGCTGTGCAAAAGCTTTTAAGATACAATGGAATATTACTCAGCCATAAAATGAAACAAAATTGAGTTATCTGTAGTGAGGTGGATGGACCTAGAGTCTGTCATACAGAGTGAAGTAAGTCAGAAAGAGAAAAACAAATATCGTATGCTAATGCATATATATGGAATCTAAAAAAAAAATGGTATTGATGAAACTAGTGGCAGGGCAGGAATAAGGACGTAGACATATATATGGAATCTAAAAAAAAAATGGTATTGATGAAACTAGTGGCAGGGCAGGAATAAGGACGTAGACATAGAGAATGGACTTGAGGACACAGAGGGGGCGTGGGGGGAAGCTGGGGAAAAGTGAGAGTAGCATTGACATATACACTACCAAATGTAAAATAGATAGCTAGTGGGAAGCAGCCGCATAGCACAGGGAGATCAGCTCAGTGGTTTGTGATGACCTAGAGAGGTGGGATAGGGAGGGTGGGAGGGAGGCTCAAGAGGGAAGGGATATGGGGATATATGTATGCATATGGTTGATTCACTCTGTTGTACAACAGAAACTAACATAGTATTGTGAAGCAATTATACTCCAATAAAGATGTATTCAAAAAAATAAATAAAATAAGATAAAAATAATCTTAAAAAAAGATAATGAAAAACAATTACAAATTTTATCTTCTCTATCATTCTTTTCCCATATTAAGTACTAAAATCGTTAAAAGACACATATTAAGAAAGTAGATAAGAATCATGAATAATAACTAAATTGCTTAATACACTAATAAATTACGAAGTTTTGCCCTTCTAGAAATTTTTGATGTATTGTACTATGGACAGCATAATGCTAAAACAAAACAAAACAAAAACAAACAAACAAAAAAACCCCTATTATTCATAGATACTTGTGGGCTTGGGCCAAGTTAGAAAAAAAAGGCCTTCTCTATGGTCTTACAAAAAAGCACTGTAATAGCTATTAAAAAATAAACCAACTGTTGTCTTTATATCATGTAAGATAAAACAAAACAAAAAATTGTTAATTTTTATTCAATAAAACATTACTTTCACTTAGGAAAGAATAATGTACAATTAAAGCTTCCAATGCATAGCTTTTAAGGAAAAAGAAAATATTAACAGTAATATATATTGACAAAAATTACTAAGTTTTATCATTACTAATCACAACATACTGTGAATGTCTAGAAATTAATACAGACTACATTGTAAATTTTTCAAAAGTCCATGATTCTGATGTTTGTTTTTTGTTCACTCATTATTCTTTTAACTGTTTAGATTTAGGACTAAACTCAATGACACTCACTCATACACTCTTCATCAGGCCATTATTTTCATTTATCAAACTTGTAGCAAAACCACAGTAATATAGCAATACTATTTCTAACATATAGAAAATTACAGATCCAGACAATTCATTTTCCAATGATTCTTTTAAAGATTTGGAATAACAGTATACCTGAAGTTGCAGTTCTTTTTCCTTTTTCTTGAGCCATTTGACGAATTTTTTTCTTCAGATCAAGTCTTTCTTCCTCTAGGCTTTCAATCTACAAAATTAAAATTGTAAGTATTTTTCTTTACTTCAACCAGGAAAATAACCAATCGACTACTGCACTTGCCTCTTTCAAAAGAATCTGGTTTTCAGCTCTGTACTGCTGCTGTTTTAAACTTTTGCTATTTCTGAATTCAGTTAAATCAATCATTGTCTTTGGTTCAAGGCCTAAAATAAAAAGCAAAATGATTAAAACCTTATTAATATTCAAATGAACTACAAAAACTTCATACAGCAACTGGTTATCATCAAGCAACTGGTTATAATCTATTCAGCCAGCATCACTGAAGAATGGGGGACTTTTTGTGCAAGAATTTTTCAGGTATTTGAACTGTAACCATACAAGCTAAAATTTTATCACAATTATTAATGGAAATCCTGACAAAGACGTATTATGACCTGTCTTCTATGTTGGACTGTCAGAGAAGTACTATAATGTACTAAGAACAGAAGCTTTCTAATAAAACAAAGTTGGGTTCAATTCCCACTTTCAACTATTAACTGGTTGTAGGGATAATACTATATGTAAGTACGTGTGTATGAATGTATACACGTATTTCTTTTTGGCTTGTTGTCAGGGGTATAATAAAATTAACCCAAATAAAGTACTTATAGCAGTGCTTGGCACATAGTAGTCAAAATTAATATCAATATCAATTATATTTTATCATGAGTAGACTGATGCTCTCAGTGTGCCTCTTTCCTAACTTCCCATCACTAAGCAGTTATGCTCTGAAAACCAGATATCAAGATTGTCTCAAGTAATTATAAAGCAAGATTTGGGGCCTTTAAAAAACAGAAAATCTGGTGTTTGTGACAGCTCAGTCACCTTTAGGAACGTCCAGATTGAAGCTGGCCGTGATCTGGTAGATCAAGTTGATTAGACTAAGTCTAACTTGAGGTCCTGGCATGACTCTGGGTCCTAGATAGACACGTTTTTACAAATAAATAATATGTATAAAATATTTATTTTTCCTTCCTTTAGAGAATAGTTTTTACAGGTGATCATTTTAACTCTAAGAAAGCATTAACTGGTATTTACCAAGCATAATGAAATCATGATTTAGATATTTATTTCCATTTTAAAGTAGCAATTTAGATTGGACTGTCGTAACATTCAAACTAGTAATATTCACTAATGAACTATTTATTGATATCAATATATAAACTCTCAAGCTATATTTACTAATTACTTCTGAGAATCAACAGTAACCTTAAAATACTCAACCCAAGTAAAACTTAGTGCAAATTATAAAAGTCAAGTATTTAGAAGTCTTAAAAAGGATTAAACAGTATTTCTAAATGTCACCATGCATTCACCTGAAACTAGAGCATTTTGCAAACTAACAAACTACTTTTTGTTGGAAAAAAAAAAAGGTTAACTTCTAATAGTGGTATTAACTAAGTAGCTTTCCTTTTTTTAAGCATGCAATTATTGTTGAGGAGATCTCGGACTGAATATAGCAGTGCTCCAGGTTTGCCCAACCACCATCCCAGCTCCATCAAATCCATAATCCCACTTCAACTGGAACAGCTCCACTTTTACTTGTTTTAAATATTTTTATAGGAGGAATTATTTTTTTTAAAAAAAGCATCCAACTATTTAAAAATAATCATAAACAAAAAAATGACTTGACAATTAGGTTGAGCAAACTACATATCTTAAAAGATGACTTACCCATACGCTCTTTAAGCGCCTCATTCTCATCAAGGAAATCATTGATCTTCAATTCAAGTTTATTAATTTCCTTTGTCAATACTTCAATCTCTCGATCTCTTATTTTAATTTGGTTTTTACAATTCTTTATTTCAATAACAGCATCTTCTAAGCCATAAACTCCCTGAAAAATACCCAATGTAATTTAAATATAACATTGTTTATTTGAATAAACTGTCAAATTCATGAATTTGTTTTCTTATTAAGTCTGAGGGGAAGTGCACATATAACTAAGATTTACAACTGTAAACTGTGTTTTTTACTGTACTTTTAAAAAACAAATCCAGTAATAATAATAACGGGAAATGGAACAGTTGAAATTTCCCAGTACAGCATCCTACTGGCAAAATGACTCAGAATATTACACATAAAACATTTAACAAAATATAGAAAAGGAATAGTAAGGGAGAATCAGCAATACCATTAGAATATGTAGGTTATTAGTTGCCTGACTTAGCAGTAATCAGATTTAAAAATATAAAAAGTACAAAGTAAGGCTGTGTTGGCACAGTAGGTGGTAAAACTGTCTCTGTTACAACTTTTAGACAACTAATCAGTGGTGTCACACCTACATGGTGGTACAATGACACAGATTACGAAGAACTTAATCCTGCTGCCTCACCAAAGCTGATTATCTGGGCAAAATGCTTTAATCAAATGGTTTGAAAACAATTCTGCCAAAAAGTAAATGCTGCACAAAAGTTTGAACACTTCAGTATAAATCAATTAGGATAATCTTTATCACGAGATACTTCTGGAATGTTTTTAAATGGTATAAAGAAAATGGCACAGAACAGTCTATAAGTGGCAAGAATAATTCTAAGCTCCTTGATTGACAAGATAAAAATACATACCGATTCATAATCTTTTAATCGCTTCAAAGTCTCAACTAGTTCTTTATCCTTTTCCCTAGCATCAGCCTCAGCCAGTTCAGCTGTTCTCTCAGCTTCTTTAGTTCTCTCTTCTAAAATTTGAACCTTAGACTGAATTTTCATATAATGAGTCCGTTGAGAAAGTGCTGAAGCTCCTACCGGGTAAAAATTAAAATCATGAATGAACTGAATTGACTACTTACTCCTGTAAAACACTGGTTCCAGTATGGGAAGCAGGAAAAGTGGTATGTCACTAAAAATAAGTCCATTTAATATTATAATTTTATATTTGTAAAATAAAGTTTTGATTTGGTTTTATTTATAAAACTAAAAAGGAAATTTTAATAAAATCTTAGCTGAAAGGGTATGGATTATAAAAGATTGGAAAACACCGCTTTACAAAGAATGATAATTGTGGCAAAGGCTGCTGTTTCTAATAGTTAGCTCCCTTTCCTCCACTGTAATAGAACTATGGATTTTTAGATGGACACATGGCCACTTGAAATAAAGACTAAATTTCCACTTACATTCCAGTAGCTAGGTGTGGTCATGAGACTAATAGGATATAAACAGAAAGACCATGTGCACATTTCAGGAAATGTTTTTAAAGGAGAGGAGTGAAATTTTCTTTTCTCCTTCCTCCTTCCTGCCAGCTGGAATATGGACATTAGGGCTGGAACTCAAACAGTCTTCTTAGAACATGAGATGGAAACCACATGCTGATAGTCAAAGCAACAAGATACAGGGTCCCTGGTATCTGGTATTTGTACAAGTAGCACACCTACACTAAACTAGTTGCCTCAACTTTGATTATATCATGGAAAAGTACATTTCCATCCTGTTTAAACCATTGTTACATTTGATTTTTTTCTGTCACTTGCAGCTAAACTTAACTGTAACTAATAGTTAAAAAATTCCTACTTGTACATCTTAACAAACTGTTGCTAAGACCAAAATATAGTATTCGTATCATTCTAAAATTTACTGACAATCATTCTTACACTCATCCATAATAAACATCTACTGATTTATAGGGCATATACTTACATACGGGCACTGGACTAGTGTGGGAGATCACACATGTTTATAAGAAGTGAGCCCTGTTCTTTGGAGTGAACAGCCTAGCTGGAGAATGTGACAGAGGATCCTGTCCCCAAAATCTATTCTCCCTTTCTTCTGCAAGGCCCTCCACAATATATTACCTGCCTATCCTTCAGTACATGCTCTTTGCTTCTTGCCTCCTCTTCCTCTACCTCGCTGTTTGGGATTGGATGTGAGGGTAAAGTTCCATTTTGCCTAAGGCAGATGAAGGCAATACCCTAGACTGCCTAACTAGACCAATACACAAGTGAGAAATAAACGTCTACCTTGATTTTGCCACCATTTTTCAGATGCTTCTGCGAGCTAAAACTAATCTTAACCAATGAAAGGAGAACACCATTAACTGTCATGCACAAGTTAAATTCAAGGTACAGAGTATACTCTAGTACACACACCTTCTGTGGACTTTAGGAATTACATGACTACGGACTGACAGAAGCGTCACTATATAAGACCTCTTCCTTATTTGACAGCAGAGATCAACCGCCACTTTTTCTCCTGGTGCCTGGAATATGCAAACCCCACAACATCAGTGATCCTTTTAAAGCAATTTAAGCTACTGTCAAAGAACAATTCTAATACATGCATAATACAGACACATGTAGAAATAAGTATAGCAAGTGGGCCTCGATGCTCCTCAACAATCACACTATATTTCCCTAGTCTGGTTCATTCTTCCAGATGACCATTTCTTACCTTCTCTTTACTTCTCTCTCCTCAAACTTCTAATATATCTGCCTCTATCCTCACTTTCAGCTGAGAACCTCGCTTCCTCATTCACTGAGAAAACCCAAACTTTTACTGTCAAGACATCTACCCAGCCACATCTGACAGTAACTATACAATCCACCTTTCTTCCTGTTACTATGGATGAACTCTCTGTGCTCCTAAGCCAACTTACTCCACTGAACACTAGATCCCATCCCATTGCCTTCTCAGGAATATTACTCCAGAAGTCCTTCTCTCCCTCCCTTGCTTCATCAATTCATGAATTGCTTCCTCTTCAATGGATCTTTCCTATTAACTTAGAAGCATGATTATTTCTTCCATTTAAAAGAGAAAAACATTTTCTTTAACCCCCTTTCCCCTCAGGCTACCACTCTATTTTTCTCCTTTACTTCATAGAAACAGCCCTCAAAAGTCTCTGTATTGGCTCTATTTCATCTCTACCCATTTACTCTTGAACCAAAATTGACCACTGCTAAATCCAGTGGTCAATTTTTAGTGCTCCTCTCGTCTTATCAGCAGCAATGAATATAGTATGGAACACAGTTGCTTATGCTCTTCCTTGATGACATTCCACATGTGAGTTTCAGGGCTCTACATGCTCCTGGTTTTCCTCCCATCTCTCTGGTCATTCCTTCTTAGCCTTTTTGGTTGTTCCTTTGCATCTCCCCAAGTTCTAAAGTAAAAGCATCCCAGGGCTCAGTCTTAAGATTTTTCTTTCTAACTTAACATTTTCTCCTTTGATGATCTCAGCCAGCTTCATGACTTCCAAGTACCATTTTTATGCATAAAGTTCCCAAATTAATGTTCAGCCCAGACTGTCCCCATGAACCTCAGACTTCTATATACAAGCACCTACTTAACATTTTCACTCAGATGTCTAATAAGCATCTCACACTTAATATGTTCTGTTTAACTAAGTACCTGACCATCTCTAAACCTGCTCTTTTCACAGCCCTCCCCAGCATTCAGACCAAAAGCCCTGATAACTTTCACATCCTACATCTGATCTGTCAGCAAATTTCATTTCTATCACCTTCAAAATACATCCAGAACTGACTACATATAACTCCACTGCTACCTCCATGCTTTAAACTACGATCACCTCTCTCCAGGTTATTGCAGTAGTCTTATAACAGGTTCCCTGCTTCTCTCCTTACCACTCTTAAAGTCTATGGCAGACACAGTCCAAGTCAAAATATATCACTTTCTTCAGAAATTTTTTGATGTCCATTCTCACTTAAAAGAAAAGCTGAAGTCCTTACAATGAACTGTAAGGCCCCATATGATATGGCCCCTCGTTACCTCTCTGATCTCATCACCTACTACTGCCCACTTGCTCACCCTGCTCCAGCCACAAAGTCTTCTTTGTTGTTCCTCAGACATGCTCAGTACACTCCTGCTTCAGTGCCCTGCACTTATTCTCACTGCTTAGGGACATCCGCATGGCTCACTCCCTCATCTTCTTTAAGTCTTTGTTCAAATATCTCCTCAGTGAGGCTTTTGCCTCACTATCTAAATTACAACCACACTACCATTATTTCTCTTACACACAAACACACACATAGACTCACTCATTATTTCCCCTTTGTGTGTATTTTTTTTTAATCTTCAGCAATTACAATAAATATGTCATGAACTTATTATGAATAGTTTGCATTAATGTGCTCTGGTATAACTACAGTATATAGTGTTTTGGAAATATAAGATCACTAATGTTGTAAGGGCTTACATTCAAAAGATTTGATGAGTTAGGTAAGCTAGCATGACCCAAGGTAGGGAGAATATGATGACATATCAAGTTGGGTAAGGTTAATTCAAATGTCGACAAGTCAATTACTTCTGAAAAATCTCTGCTATGTTGCTACACTGATCAAAATTTTATTTTCTTCTATTCTTTGTTAATTACAAAAAGGAGGATAAATACAATTTATCACCATTTTTCATTTCTTTTATACAGCCAATCTGGTAATAGAGGTTAATGTAATTTTCATCAGAGGAAAACTACAGAAAATACTGCCATCCTTTACATGTGTAAATATGAATATCATATATACAGTAGTCAATAATACCTTGTACAGTTTTTTAAAAAATATAAAATTCAAATAAAGAAAAATCACTAATATATCTGTTGGCATAACATAATTTCATTTTAATAAAAATAAAATATTTTTAAAACTTTAAGTATATAAAATGACTATATACTTATAAAACATTGAATTACCTTTGTTTCTTTGGAGCTCATTTTTCAAATCTTCAATAATAAAAGTATTTTTTTCCATTTCTTTTGTATATTGCTCTACTTGGTCAGTGAGCATCTTAATTTGACTATCTCGTTCTTGTATACCCTATAAAATATTTTGAATATTACATATTATCACTTTATGAATATTAATCTACATTTTTAAAGCAAGAGAAAAGGTAGGTCTTGTTTTTTTCAACAAGGCTATAGAATATATTTTTTGTGAGTCAAAACTGTGCCTTTTACTATTTTGTATACCTCAACGGCACTAATCACTGTAGGAATACTGCTGTCACTCTAGTACTTAAAGATGATATAAGGGCTAGCACTCTCACAAATACGAATTCCAGAACTCTCTAATATTTGTGGCTTCTTATGAGTCCTTTTGTGTTACTTTTCCTTATCATCCATCTAATTCTATCTTTTTAACATTTTATGTTTGTGTTTTACCTTGTGCTTTTTCCTTTACTCAAATTAGCTTTCACCCCTGCAGTACTTCATTCAAAAATCTTGTCCCTTGCAATCGTCCTTATTCTCCAAATACTTCCCAAATTTCCTTGTTTCTTTTGGACTATGACTAAAGAGCACAGCTGATGCAAGTGTAACTTCTTTCTATATGAATATATTTGTATGATCAATAAAAACAAAAATTTTTTACAGTACAAATTATAACCATACTTTAGCTTATTTCACATTGTACAGGATATTTCAGCACTAAAACACAACACAATAGACTTTAGTAACAGAGAATTAAGATATTTTTAAACTTTCTAAAAGTTTTAAAAGTTTCTTATTAAATAATTCCCAAGCAAAACAATAAACGTATTATCTGCATCAATAGAGAAAAATATATAAAATAATTTTATTCCTAACTCTAAACTTAATTCTAATTTTTTCTTGGGACTGGACGGTGTAAGAAACTTCAAAAGACTTTATTATATACCCAAACATGCAAGTGACTAGATTAGGCACAGGAGATAAATAAGACATAATTCAGAGTTTCATTGCCAACTTTAATAAACCTTGTTGATAAACCAAATTTTGAGAAAGTTTTACCTGTTGTAGAGCCATAATATTACTTTTATCAGCATCAAGCTGGGCATTTTTCAGTTTCTCCCTCAGGTTATGTAACATTTGCTGGTACTCAATAATTTCATCATCTTTAGAAGACAAAATTAACTAGAAATAAACAAAATAGGATCTGTTACATAAGAGGAAAATTAATAAACCATTCCTCATTTATGGTAAATATTTTAATATATACCATTAGCAGATTTCGAGAAAATACAGGAAATAAAATTCTTTGAAGTGAGAAAATAGCAACTATTGGAATGACCACTCTTCTTTTGTGCATACAACCTGAAATTCAAATTAATGATTCAAAAATATACACTGTATTTTTTGCTTTTTAAGAAATTCAATCTTTTAAACAATCTCAAGTTTCCAAAACCCATTCCTAGAACACTAAGCTATAAATAACTCCCTGAAATTACAAAAGGTTTTGTACAACTAATCTTTCATGAAGAAAACATTAAAATGACACTAAGAAGCATAAAATAAAAGGTATCTTGTTATGTTGTATGAAAGTAAAAGGCTTGCATTCCTCTAGACAAGAATGGAAGAGGTCATCAGGCTTGACAACATGCATATGGTTAAGGCATTGCCATCCACTTCATGGCCTCTAATCATCATTTTTTAATACTGTACTGCATATTTGAAAATAGCTAAGAGAGTGGATCTTCAAAGTTCTCATCACCAGAAAAAAAAATTGTAACTATGTATGGTTACAGATGTTAACTGGACTTACTGGGGTAATCATTTTGCAATACATACAAACATCAAATCATTACACTGTATACCTGAAACTAGTATCACGTTATGTCAATTTTACCTCAATTTAAAAAAAATGAAAGGTACCTTGTGTTCTTTGCTAGGACCAAATACCAAAATCAATCTATAATTTATAAATTTAATATATACCCAATAAAATAACTAAAATATTTTAAAGAACTATTTCTAAAATTTGTATTTAAAAAGCATATTTATAAGAATCTAAAAAACAGATAAATAATGAGAACAGCTATCAAATATTTAAGCATAATAATTAAAACAAGTGTACATGGCTAGAAAACAGATCAATCAATATAAAGAAGAGAGTCCCAAAATAAATTCAAATTCAACAGTTTTGTATGTAATAAAAATGGAAGTGTATTTTAGTAGGAGAAAAATTAAATATTCAATAAATGATGTTTAGACAACAGAGTAGCTCAGCTGCATCCATATCTCACTCTTCATACCAAAATAAATAATACATGCTTCAAAGATTTACATGTAAAAGATGAAACTAGAAGATACTAGAGAAAACATGAGAAAACAATTTTATACTCAGAATCCTTTCTAACTATGATACAAAGGCCAAAAGCCATAAAAAATATTAAATTATGCAATATAAAAAAATACTTCATAGTAAAAAATACCATAAAGCCAAAAGACAAGTGACAAACTAGAGGAATATATTTGCAATATATATCACATTTACACTTGTAGGATTTATTCTACAGACACACATTTTCAAAATAAATATACAAGGATATTCATTAAAACATTGTTTCTAATAGCAAAAATTGGAAACCTCCTAAACTCCACATAATAGGGAATCAATAACATACATATCTAAAAGAAAAATTACATTAAAAAGAACAAAGTAATACCATATGTACTGATATAAACTAAGTAAAAGATACTAAGTAAAAACGAAGTGCAGAAGAATACATTTGCTAACATCTCTCCCCCAAAATTAAACGATTAAAAACAACTCTTTTTTTCCTGGGATTGGTAAACTATGGCTCATAGGTCAAATTTGGCCTGCTGCCTGCTTCTGTAAAGCTTCATTGGGAAAACAGCCTTGCTCATTTATTTATGTATTGTCTATGGCTGCCTTCATATTATAATAGCAGAGTTGAATAGATACACCAGAAACCAAATATTCTAAAATATTTACTCCCTGGCCTTTTACAGAAAGTTTATTGACCTCTGATTGAGTCTATAAACTTCATTTCCACTGCTACTGCTCTTGTTTAAAACAGGTTAGCTGAGATTCCCACATGACAATTTCAAACAGCCAACAAGATTTATGTGAACCTTGTTAGAAACAAAGACTATAAAAGTGATAGCTTTTAAAATTAGATTTATTCATAATCATTTCAGACTTTTTTCAAAATATATAATCATCACAATCCTAACTTCTGATATGGTAAGGCTTGGGGTTATGGATGGAGTTAGAGAGTGGTGAGGAGGAACAGACTTTTGAAAAGACTTCTCAGGTGATTCTGAAAGATCCCTTCCCTTACTTCCATTCCTGATCCACTTCCTTACTCCCATTTCCACTGAATGCCGATAGCTTGATTAATCTAACATGGAAGGAGAGTCAGAAAAACTAAAATTAAATCTGGAACTATATAACTAATATATACAAGGTACCTATGGTTTACGTGAAAACATTTAAATTTTATTTATAATTATCTGTTTTAGATGACATATTATATTTTAGACTTAGATTTCTATCAGAAAATTAAAAATTTTAAATTTAACTCATTGATGTAGAAGAGCTCATTCAACAACAGATAAGCTAGAGGTCTACACACGAATTTTTAGAGTTTTCCAGCTAAAACATTTAATATACTTTTAAAAATGCCTAATAAAAATGTCATTAACTAGTACAAGAACTTTAAAGAAAATTAAGACTAAAAAATTGAAATCTAAAATGAAAATGAAAAAGCTATTATAGCAATTGAAAAAAGCACCTTCCATTCTTCTACTTTTGCGTTGACAGCTGCCATGATTGGATCATCTTCTTCATTTTTTGCTTTCAGAAGATTTGTAAGCTCCTGCACCTAAAAGGCAACAATTATTTCAAGAACTGTTGCAAATTAGTGTACTATACATGTATTTGTTGTATATGAATATTTACACATATATTACACACATGATAAGCGTACACATGCACATATATACATTACAAATGCATATGTATTATGGGAGTGGTTCTGTAGTTAAGGTGACCTTTAATTGTTTGTGCATCTTTACAGGTGTATAATTATTTTTTGTCATTAGAGAATTGTATTTTTAAGTATTACTCTATTTTTTAAACAAGTTTAATCCCATGTAAGTAGTAAACAATATATTGGTTTCTATGATATTTAGAGTGTATTTATTTTAAGGTATAAAATTAAGCTTGATAGTCCACAGGACTTCTAAGAGGCTTTAGCAGAAAATTTGCAGGATTGCTATCTACACATTCATTCAGGTATCACCCATATACTCTACATGGCAGGAATTACAAGGTATATGTAAGGGGACTAGAGAAACGCATAGAGACAAATATATTACCATGGCAACATATTACAGTATAAGATGACATACTAGAGCATAAGACAAAAATTCATACCCTAGAAAGTTAAAAGTACTTTCTAGTTTCAAATAAATAGTAATGAGGCAATATGAAGTTTGCCCAAATAAGTCAAACAGGAATTCTTACTTGAAGCTGGTAATGATCATTTTCTTTTTTTAACTGGTCCATTATATTATCTGTCTGATGAACAATAGCTTTCATCCTATTATATTCATCAGTCATCTTCTCCATTTCCTGTACAGACTCTTCTAGATTTTTTCTCATTTCTTGATTCTGAAGTTCAAGTTTCTCATTAGCTTCTGTTAAAGTCTAAGAAAGGTAAAGATGCTACAGTTAAAAACAATTTAAGAAACTAAAATTTAAATTAATACTAAATGGAGTCATAAGTGTCTGCTGGAGAAAACAGAATTCTTCACAGATATTTAGTATCAATTGCTATTGGTCAATTAAACCAAATTAAATATCAAGAAAAGTGTAAGTAAGAATCTTAGTTCTTAAACAATGCCCAAGATAGGCATATAACAAGAATGACTTTGCAAGATTTGCAACTTCAAAGATGCAATTTATTTCATGTTTTACAAATACATAGTTGCAGATTTATACTAAATATATTGAAATGTAGGGCTAAATACTAGTTTTATATTATAATGAAATTAAAGTTTTATAAAGATCATTGCTTTGAAATGACTTCTATCCATTTTACCTGAATTTCATCTAGATATTGGACAAGTTCATAGTTTTTTTTAGACAACTGTGATCGGTAATCACTGTCTTCTCCTCTTCTTGATAAAAGTGTTTCTTTTTGCGAATCTATTTGTTTTTGATAGTCAATAATATCCTGACGAAGCTGTTCATTCTGAAGGCAGATCAAACACAGTATTCTATTAAAAAAACTATACAAAGAAACAAAATTTCACCCTCTGAATAGTGATCTCAAAACACATCTTTAAAATTCCAAGGTTTCACCACCCTTAAAGCCTCACCTTTTTCTTTAGACGTTTGTTCTCCAGAAGAGGACAGGAAAAAGGTAATTAGAAACGAGAAAGGCAATATATAATTAAATATAATAATTAGAAATTAAAGAAAACAAAAAAAAATTTTAGGAGAATGAGATATTATTTTGGATAATCAAAGAAAGCAAGAATATTAATTACCAGCCAAAACAAAAAAACATTTTGATTATGTTAAAAAGATAAGCACTATCAGGATAAACAATGTACAAACATTATTTGGCTCAGAAGAACCAAATAATAATGAGAATTTGTAAGATTTAATGAGAAACAAAAGTTTTAAAAGAATGCCAGATAAAGTAAGAGGAAATAAGGCAGAAATTCAGTCATATATTCAGTTAGCAAACTAGCAAAGAACAGCTTAAAAAACAAAGCAAGATTTACCCACATAGACCTAAGAGACAAATGTAGTACTTAACAGTCTCACCTTTCAATTTATTTTCTATTTCCCTAGGACAAAGTCATATCATAAAATCACGGTTCGAAAACATCAATTACTTAGACGATTCCAGTTCTGGTTACAGAATTAATTTATGAACACTTTTTTAATAAGTATCTTTGTTGAACCACCACAACTACTAAAATTTTTTACCAACCTCTCTCCTTAATTTGCTGTTTTCATTTTCTGCCTCCTCATTTCGAAGAGCCAACTAAAATAGCAAAAAACAAATAAGATAAAATTCAGCAGTAGTTCTATGTAATGCCAGGTCTTCAGTTCCTTTCCAATAACGCAGAGAATGTTTAACTACTGAGGATTTCATGTCCACCCAAGTCATGAATAATAAGCCAAAACTTTGAAAACTAACTAACTAAGGATTAGGAAGGATGAAGCAGGTTGAGTTTAAAAGATTATAAAACAAAAAACAAAAACCTCTAACCAAAGGGTACAGAAAACAAAACATTACCCTCTTCCCCCAGCGTAAAACCTAATAATGAGTAGTCTTCCATCCAAGATCTTCATTATTTTGCAGTTCTATTACCAGAGCTAGAATACTCTTTGCTCTCAGTGAGCATTAAATTACTTAGAAATACAAAGCAGTAGAACATAATGGTTAAAAAGAAGCATGGATGCTTGGATATTGGGTAGGGAGACTAAAAGGACATTATTGGGCCAATAGAGGAAATCTGATTATGGACTACACATTAGATAACAGTACTGAATTGATATTACATTCCTGAGTATGCTAATTATATAAGTAGTTACGTTGGAAAATATAACTACTTATATAGTTATAAAGGAAATATAACTACTTCCTTTCAGTGGAAATACACTGAAATATTTAAGAATGAAATATGATATTTGCAATATTTAAGTATGAAGTATCATGATATCTGCAATTAACTCTGATGTCTCAGCAAAAAAGAAAGGAGGGGAGGGGAGGGGAGGAGAATAAGTCTGTGTGTACAAAGATAAAGCATATGTGGCACAGTGTTAACAGGTGAACCTATATGAAGAGTATGTGTTTACTGTTTTTCTTACAATCTTTATGAAGATAAAGTTTTCCAAAAAAAAGTTTAAAGAAAGTTCATAATAAAATGCAATGTGCTATACGAATCTTAGAATTTTACCATTATTTTTATTATCATCTGGGAGTTAAGAAACAGTCCCATTCTGTTTTGAACTGGAAAATTTTAACAAGAAGAGACATGTCAAGAACTTAAGGCTAAAGCATTTAATACTACTGATGCTCCTTTCCCTTGGTTTTGAAACATCATGCTCTTGATATTTGTCCTTTCTTGGTCTATTCCTTGAAGCACCTCTTCCTCTTGCATTAGACATTTCTATACCTCAGACTTCTATTGCTTCAGTATCTATGCTGATGACCCACAAATTCTTATCATCTACCCTGTACCTCTCATGAGTTTCTTATACATATATCCTTTTTGAATATGCCCACAGGGACCTCACTCAGACATCTGCCTTACAATCACTTCTATTGCTTCAGTATCTATGCTGATGACCCACAAATTCTTATCATCTACCCTGTACCTCTCATGAGTTTCTTATACATATATCCTTTTTGAATATGCCCACAGGGACCTCAAACTCAACATGCACAAAACAAATAATAATCACAAACCTTCTAAACTCCCCTTGTGTCACTTCTAAGTTAATGGCACTATCTACCTATCCAGTGGCCCAACCCAGAAAATTAGGTGGACTACCCATTCCTCCCTCTTCACCAACAACCAATCATTCATCACATCCAATTACATCTACATCCCTCAAACATGTCCATGTCCCTAATCCCCCTCAGTCACTAATTAGTCCATTGTCACACTGACTTAGCACAAATCTCTCCTTACTAGTCTTGGCCCCCTTCAATCCACTCTCCACAAAGGAAAGTAAACTTGAAAAGTTCAGATCTGATCATGATATCCCTGAGTTCAAAATCCTTCATTGGCTCCTTTTTGGAAAAAGGACCAAATTCCTCAGGTACTTGCCTTTGCTTATCTCTCTAGAGGATCATAAATGTTAAAGCTGGAAAGGTAGGGTAGCACAGCAGATAGGAGCACAGAATTTGAGTAAATCTGGATCAAATCCTGGCTTTATCATTTATTAGTTGTGTAACCATGGGCAATTACCTACCCTTTCTGTGTCTGTTTCTTCATCTGTAGCCTGGGGGAAATGTCACCTCTCTCATATAAGTATCAAATGAGGAATAATGAATTAATGCATATAAAGTATCTGGCACATAGTAAGGACTCTACACTAGCTATTTTTACCTATATTCCAGCCAGAATGAATAACTGTAGTTCCTTGAATACACCATGCTATCTCTTACCTCTAGGTCTTAGTAAACACTGTATCTTCTACCCAGAATGCCTTTTCCTTAACCACCACCTACATCCCATTCCCTCTTCCAGGCTAACTCTTATGTCAGGTCTCAGTTTACAGATCACTTCTTGAACCTCAAGACTGACTCAGGTATACCTCTCCAGAGTACTCCAGAGTATTCTTATATCCTTATGTATCCCCAGACTATCATATTATCTTATGTTACCTTTGTTACTGACAGTGAATATCGTTGAGAAGCAGAATATTGTTGTCCACTGTATCCTCAGTATTTAGCACAGTCTCTGGCATGCTATAAGTACTCAGTAAAACCGAATGACTGGTTAAGGGCAAAGAAGAAATTGCTAAAGCAACTCATATCCATATTCTACTTCAAGAAATCTAGCAGGTGGAAAGGCACATAAGCCATATATTCAAGCTGTCTGTGTGTGTGCCTATGAATGAAGATAGTAGTCTAAGGTATGAATGGACGTGGTGGTTCTGATTAGCTAACAGTGTGTGGTATCAATGGTGAGAAGCTGACTAATATATGGGCTAGACAAAAGAACAACAGCCCAGAAAAACACATACACGGCCACCTCCCTAAGCAATTCTCTTACTGTACAGCATAGGTTGGACCCTTCATGATTAAGAAATCTATAGATCTGTTATGTTTCACTGAGTCAACTAAACAAATAATCCTCTAAGAGCTTATTCCTAACCTTCAGGTAGCATCAATCCATACTTTTTCCACTGCAAAAACTGTACAGATGGCTCACTTTTACGTGACTTCCAAACTATATAATAAAATAGATATATCAAGAATGGGGATGCTTTTCCTTACAAATCAGTCTATGATGAATTCTTTTTAAATAGCAATGTTACCTCATAATCAATGTAATTTACTTAAAATTTATAACCATCTATTTCCAAGAGAACAATGGACAAAATAAGATTATCAGGATGTGATACAATATTGACCTTATAAAGGACACAAAGGTAGAAAAAGCTTCTGGGCACCAGGGATGGGACAGTTAATACATGTAGGCACCAGATTTTGTACTAAGTTCACTGACAGCTGAGGCAAAAATAGAAAGCATACTATTTTCTGACAGGAAATACAAACTTATCAGCAAAAAAATAATTTTTTCCTCAAACTAAATTTAAGTGAACATTGCATGAATTATTTTATAAATAACAAGTATAACCTAAGAGGTAATAATAAACTATGCTTGTATAAAAGATGACATGTCATGGCTTAAAATATGAATTGATTTACAAAATGGTGAGATTAGCACTTTTTAAGAACCTATGTATTACATAAAGTGAGGTACACCTGAAAATAAAAAATTTATTATTGACTACATCACTAAAAGATTAATTTCCAAGTCTACTACTAATATAAATACAAATAAATATTTTTTCCCCAAAATATATTATGAAAAATAAGAAAATCAAATTTTTTAAAAATTTTATTTATTTATTTTTGGCTGCACTGGGTCTTCGCTGCTGTGCATGGGCTTTCTCTAGTTGCAGCGAGCGGGGGCTACTCTTCATTGCAGTGCATGGTCTTCTCATTGTGGTGGCTTCTCTTGTTGTGGAGCATGGGCTCTAGGCACGCGGGCTTCAACAGTTGTAGCAAGTGGACTCAGTAGTTGTGGCTCACACGCTCTAGAGCGCAGGCTCAATAGTCATGGTGCATGGGCTTAGTTGCTCTGCGGCATGTGGGATCTTCCCGGACCAGGGCTCGAACCCGTGTCCCCTGCATTGGCAGGCGGATTCTTAACCATTGTGCCACCAGGGAAGCCCAGATCAATTGTTTCTGAATGCCTATTAATTTATTCATACCAATATTCCAGATCAAATCATCAACTTTATGTGAAGAATTCTAACATCCGGAGAAAAAGGTACCTCCATATATAAAGAATTAATCTCTAGGTCGTATTCATTCATTAGATGTACCTGATCTATTATATTTTAAAGACATGATGACAACATGAACTGTTATATAAAACCTTAGCAATAAGCATACATCAATTCCCACAAATAACATAAAACATAAAAACTGAAACTGTCAGTAATAATTATAAAAAGCATAAACAGGGGATGTTTTTTGGTAACTTGAACAGTTAAGAGTTATTGAAAAACTGTGCCTTACTTGCTCATTAACTTTCTTTTCTTTCTCTAACTCTTTTTCCATATCCTCCAATTCTCTATCTTTTTGTTCCAACTGCTTTTCAAGTTGGCGAATTTCATCACGTAAAAAGCGAGTGTCACGTCCACCTGCAGAGTGCTGTGCCATCTTAAAGTAATAAACCAAAAGTATAAATTAATTCCATTATATCTGGAGATTCAAATGAATCAACAACAAAAATAATTATCTTGACTTTAAATTTTATCATAATCAGCACAAGATGTTTAAAATCATGTTGCTTAAAAACAATTTTTTTTTATTAAGCATATTTAAGCTTTAATTCACAGGCTGACAACCCCTTAAGCTCTTCCTGAGCCATCCAAAGTATGAAGAATTAACAGTCAATCACTCAGGCTCTGTTATAGCCGCTGAGCCAGACACCAGGGTAAAGTGCAAAGGCATACAACGATCTTTGAGATGAACTATCTAGGCTTCCCCTGACTATCAGAGCTCTGAAACCAGGCTACAAATCACCAGAGCCTCCACCCTAGCCACTGAGCCATGGTGCTCTTAACCTGCCCTTTCCCTCATACCACTGACTATTTAGACCAGTGTTCTCTAAAAGGACTTTCTAGGATAAAGGAAATGTTCTCTGCACTGCCCAATACAGGAGCCACTATCTACATGTGTCTACTGAGCACTTGAAACGTGGCTAGTGCAACTAAAGAACTGAATTCTTAACTTTAACTGTAATTAATTTAAATGCTAATGGCCACATGTAGCTAGTGCTACCATATTGAACACCCAAAATTAGATGATCTTTAAAATTTTGCAGAAGACTAAATACATTTTGCTTCATTTTCCTGTTACTATGGGTCATAGTCAAAAACATCAAAAATCCTTTAGTCATCTAATCTGTCTCACATTCATCTCCCTAGCATACAGTTCTGTTACTCTTCTACCTTAACTAAACTTTTCTTACTCTTAACCTCCTTCAAAAAGCACTTTCTTGGGGCTTCCCTGGTGGCGCAGTGGTTGAGAGCCCGCCTGCCGATGCGGGGGATGCGGGTTCGTGCCCCGTCTGGGAGGATCCCACATGCCGCGGAGCGGCTGGGCCCGTGAGCCATGGCCGCTGAGCCTGCGCATCCGGAGCCTGTGCTCCGCAACGGGGGAGGCCACAGGGGTGAAAGGCCCACTTACAGCAAAAAAAAAAAAAGCACTTTCTTACCAACATCTCCAACTGTCCTATCCTTCTATTCTATAGTAGTTGCCCTGCTAAACACTAACACAGAAAGAATCGATCTTACTTCATAACTCACTTAACAAGTATTTATTGAGAATGACTGGTATTTCCCTAGAAGCTGGATATACGACAGGGAATAGAAAATAAACCATCTAAATTCACAGAGTTAACGTGCTAAAAAACCAGGGTTTGAACGTAAACTATCTGACTCCAGATCCGGAAATCTCCAGTTCATTCTCCACTATATTTCTGGTTTTATCTGACTTCTTTAAAATTTGACCACACATCTTTCACTCTTATTTTTAGCAGATGACCTCTCCATCCTCTCAAATTCCAGGCACTAAACCTACAAACATCAAAAGCTTCTGTTCATATCCATTCTTCCTTCCTCCCTTTTACTATGGAAAAAGGTCCTTCCTCCTTATAAAGGCTAATCCATTTGTATCACATTCTTTCCCACAGTCTCAGTAATCTCAATGTATTCAGTTCCTTAACAATACATTCACATTTTGGCTCTTGGCTTTCTCAAAAGCTACCTCTTCTCCTATACCCTTCTGTCACTGTTCCTCAACTTCCAACATGCCTCATTCCACCTCAGTTATAGTACTCTCTCCATATATTTCTCTGTACTGCAATCTCCATGAGGTTATTCAATGTTTTTATTTTGTTCACAATTTGATGTGCAATCCTTAGCAGAATTTAAGATACATAAATAGGCATGTAAAATATATACTGAACAATTATAAACACAATATCATTCCAGTGATTTTTCCAGCTAATTATAATAAAAAAATTTTAAAATAATAATTGAAAATAATATTTACAACGATTACACCCTAAGGAATACAAAAGAACATACCTCCAGTTCATTTTCCAGTTTCATTACTTTAGTTTTTAATTGATTTTCTATTAAAAAAAGATAAATGTTTCAATTGGTCAGATTTATCTCAAAACAAACTTTTCAATAATTTTCAATAAAATAAAATTAATTTTTAAAGATTCCATCATGGTTGTAATGATAAGGTAACATAAGAAAATAACTATTTTGTACCTGATCCATGAAATAGGAGTTCTAGAAAAATCTTTCAAAATAAACTGAGTATACACATTTTATAAAATATTGGGTTGGCCAGAAAGTTTGTTTGGATTTGTCCATAAGATCTTACTTTTTGGTCAACCCAATATATTAAAGCTAATTCTTCACTGCTTAGTGAATAAATGAAATCCACTATTTAACACCATAATAATCTTTTCCCCAAGGCATTTACCAAATTTTGCTTGTTCTTCTCCAGCTTTTTCAACTTCTTCCAAAGCTAGCTCTACTTCTTGAGCTTTCATCTAAACGTTAAGAATAAAAAAAAGTTATTTCAGTATGCCTTTACACTAGAATGTAAGCACTGAAAATAAAAATTTTGTTTTGTATTTGCTATCCCAGTACTTACTGCTTGCAATGCCTGGAACAAGGAGACATTCAGCAAACATTTGTTGAATGAATAGATGATTTTCTTAAGGCTATAATTTCTAGATTCCTAAGAGTTTGAAACATCTTTGATTCCTCTTTTCCCTCAAGTCTTACCTCTAATATTGCAACTTTTCTCTTTGTAATGTTTTCAACTATCTCTTTTATTCTATTCTAATTTTCATTATTCTAGTCCATAATTTTGTCTAACTTCCTTCATAAGTTTAACCCTCTTAAGGCATATTTTTGTATCTACCAATTATAGATCAAAAACCTTTAATGGCTCCTAATTGCTGATATCATAAAATACGTCTTTAAAGGCCCTAGACAGCCTATTCTAAACTATACCCAACATCGTTTCCTCTACAACCTGCTATTATAAACTTTGTGCACTTGTCTCCTTAAATGTAAAGAACATGCATACTTTCTATTCCCAGTTTTTATTTATAGTAACCTCCAGCTCTAGAATCTCCTTAACACTTTACCACTGCCCTCCACTTACCTAAAACTACTCATCAGTCTTTGACCTTTATGAAGTCTTCTCACACCTAAATCTCTTCCCCTCCTAACAAATCCCAACAATAGTCAGCTACTGTAACAAGCTGTAACATAATTAACATAGGACCTCCTATGCTTTTTTAAACATAATCATTCTGTTTCCCCTACACACTCTTCTAGGAACTTTAGAGCAGAAACTAGCAATGTTTTTCACCTAAAATTCTCAGTTGACATTTGAAGATATTTCATTTTTTAGTGGTCATTTAGATTTTACAAAGTACTTTCACAGAGATTAAATTCTCTAAGAAGAGATTCTCACACTTTCTCTAATAGTCAAAGCTATTATTAAAACCTACTGTATACAAACCTTCATTAGAGACTGAGTAATTCTGAAAAGGTGTATCATATTTTCTTGACTTTCACTTTTTAGCTCATTTACTTCCACCTAAGTAAAGAGAAAAGCAACTATTTCATATTTTATAACCCTTAAGCAAAATACAAGAAATCTTCCAGTTGTACCATTCAGTGATTTCAGGGACAACTTAGACTATCATAGTTGTATGTATATATCTATGCATTATTTATCAATTAAGTACCTTGGATAAGGAAATCAATAAATTATCTGCCAATTCTTCTTGACGAGGCAACTCATCTGGGTCAACTTTTCTTATTTCTTTCCAGTTTATATTAGGTGGCATCTTGAATTCTTTCACTGTGCTTTACTTTCTGTAACAATACAAGTGGGTATTAGCATTTTCAAGTTAAATAGCATTACTGTTTTTACAGATTACGCTATTACAACTCTCCACGATGTTAGCAAAGAGGTATGGCTCCTTAATTGTATAACAGATATGCGGGTAAAATAGCCTTGATCAAAATTACAGCAGTTGCGATAAATCATCAGATATTTTATCGGCTAAATTATGACGGCTTCCATGGTTAAACTAATCTAAGAAGTAAGATTCTGTGTCCCCTTCCTCCACGCCCCCTTACCACCAAAGCGCGCGATGCTTGGAAGGCTGAAATTGACCCCTGATTCTAAGAAACAGGAGCTAGGATTAAGGGGGAAAAAAATTAAAAAGCGACAAAGTAAACGATTGAAATGAGTGCAGTTGGGCTGGAGAAACCAGGGCTGAAGCGAGGGGAAGGCAGATGGACTGCAAATCAAAGGCTAAGGGGCCGTTGTTTATTTGGGCCGTCAGGCTTAAAGAACCTTAACGGGAAGAACTCTCTGTCCGCGGTCTCCAGGATCCACCCACCTAAACCAAGCCTGGCATCCAGCGGCGGCCCCTCAGCTACCGCACCCACCCAGCAGAGCCCCGCCGCCACGCCTGACCGCTCCCCAGCGCGATTCCAATCGGACACTGGATCCAGCCAACGGATCTTGAGCGAGTAATAGCTGCGGCGGCTGCTAAGCGACGCATTTCCCACCTTGCCGAGGCCGGAACAAGAGCCCGGATGCAAGCGTCGCCTACATTTCACGACCGTGGGTGATGCTTTACGTTTAGATTCCGCAGCGGGGTCCCTAGACTCTGTGTTAAGGGCGGGGAGAAGGCCTGGGATGAGGACTGCAAATCCCAGAGTGCAGTTCTGCTTGAAGGCCGGGGCCTCCTGGACGCTGAAGTCTGAGAAGTGGAGATCGGCCGTTCCCGGCGTGCAGTGCGGGAGTCTGCGACTGTACGGGGGTGCAGGGGAACCGCCTCGAGGCGGGAGGCGCGGCGGCCGAGGCGTGTCTGCACTGGTCTGCTGAACGAGGCGGACCATGACTGTGCCTTCGGTGGCGTCTCTCGCCGGACCGCTCTTCCCGAGGTTTCTCTAAGCCATTCCCTGGTAGAACCGCTCCCAGGTGAGGTCGGGCTGTCGGTCAGGGTGGGGGAGGAGTTGAGGGTAGCGATACCGGCTGAAAGAAGCTCTTAAGGTTGGGGCCGGAGTTCTGAAGAGGTGGGAAGACCCCGCCCTCTCCTTGGGCGTTTGCCGGCGACGCTCCGGGTGGTGCCCACTGTAAGAAGAAAGTTTTAGCCTTCTTCTGTATCAGAATCTGTATAGTGGACTGGGGGCCGCGATCATGGTTTGGGGGCGAGTGAGCAATTGGGGACGCCGCATCCTCTGACCCTGGTCGCCTTACCTGTAGCACTATTACCTTCGCGGATTGAAGGACTTGAAGGTTGAGGAGCTAGTAGGTGTAGAGGGAAGGTTCTAGAGAGGAGAGGTTATAACTTGCCCAGGCCACTGCGGGGGGTGGAGAGAGAAGGGGCCTCAGTACTCACCAACTCTGTTGCTGTCACTTGCTTGGTGACGGAGAGTGCCTTTCTATGAAAACGCCTTCTCAGGTGTTTACAGCTCTTATTTGTGCAAGTTTTGGTCATCTGGCTACTCTCAGCCGTGCTGGAGTATGATACACCACTAGGAAAACTTTCTGAAGAAGATGTAGACTTGAAAACCAAATGACATTTTCAACTCTTTGGAGCAGTGCCTCTCATCTTTATTTATTTATTTTAAGCACTTTCTTTCATTTATTCCCTATAATTGATATTGAGGTTTACTTTTTTTTTTTTTTTTTTTTGCGGTACGCGGGCCCCTCACTGCTGTGGCCTCTCCCGTTGCGGAGCACAGGCTCCGGACGCGCAGGCTCAGGGGCCATGGCTCACGGGCCCAGCCGCTCCGCGGCTTGTGTG
>NC_041219.1:22485934-22493176 GCF_002837175.3 Physeter macrocephalus
ACGAACCCGTATCCCCTGCATCGGCAGGCGGACTCTCAACCACTGCGCCACCAGGGAAACCCTGAAGTTTACTTTTGAAAACAATAGATTTCTTTCCAAACCGTTCAGTAGAAATAGCTCAGTAGAAAATAAAAACAGATATACTGATTTTGTAAGATACGTTTAAAGACATTCATCAGATTTGTAGGAATTATAATTTTGTCTAGTCCTTTACTGAAAGATGATATGTCAAACACTGTTCATTAACGTTTTTTTAAACCATGCTGTACATTATATCCCCAGAAATTATATATCTTTTAAATGAAAGTTTGTACCTGTTGACGGATCTGTTTGTTTCTATGAATTCGGTTTTTTTAGATCCCACATATAAACGAGATCACACAGTATTTGTCCTTCTCTGTCTGGCATTTCACCTAGCGTAATGCCCTCATGGTCCACCCGTGTTGTCATGGTGGTACAGATGGTAAGATTTCTTTTTTGTGGCTGAATAATATTCCATTGTGTGTATATACTACAGTTTCTTTATCCTTTCATCCATCGATTTATACTAAGGTTGTTTCTATGGGTTGGCTATTGTAAATAATGCTGAATGAATATCACTTCAAAATAGTGATTTTGTTTTCTTCAGATATATACCCAGAAGTGGAATTTCTGGATAGTATGGTAGTTCTGTTTTTAATTTTTTGAGGAACCCCATACTGTTTTCTGTGATGGCTGCATCAATTTACGTTCTCACCAACAGTGCACAAGTGTTCCCTTTTCTCCACATCCTTGCTGCCAATGCTTGTTATCTCTTTTTGATGGTGGCCATTCTTAGCAGGTGTAAAGTAATTGATAATCTCATTGTAATTTTGATTTGCATTTCACTGATGATTAGTGATGGTGAGCACCTTTCATGTGCCTGTCGGCCATTACGTATCTTCTTGGGAAGAAGTTCCTGTGCCCATTTTTTAATCAGATTTTTTTTTTTTCTATTCAGTTGTTAAGAGTTCTTTATATATTTTGGATATTAACCTGTTTTCATATATATATTTTTGCAAATATTTCCCCTCATTCCATAGGTTGCCTCTTCATTTTGTTGGTTTCCTTTTTTGTGCAGAAGCTTTTTAGTTTGACATAGGCCCACTTATTTATTTTTGCTTTTGTTGCCTTTGCTTTTGGTTTCAAATCCAAAGAAATCATTGCCAAGACCAGTGTCAGGGAGCTTACCCCCTTGTTTTCCACCAGGAGGTTTATGGTTTTAGGTCTTACATTCAATTCTTTAATCCACTTTGAGTTGATTTTTGTGAGTGGTATAAAATAGGGGTTCAGTTTATTCTTTTGCATGTGGTTCTCCAGTTTTCCCAACACTATTTATTAAAGAGACTATTCTTTCCCCATTGTATATTCTTGGTTCCTTTGTTTATTTCTGGCCTCCCTATTCTGTTCTGTTGATCTGTGTGTTTGTTTTTATGCTAGCTGCAAACTGTTTTGATTACTATAGCTTTTTCATTATTTAATCTTCATAACAATCCAATGAAATAGCTGCTTAATTTGTCCTCATTTTCCAGCTAAGTTAAGAAAGCAGTTTGGAAAGGTTAAATACTCTGCTCAAACTTAAATAGTATGATGGAACACGAATCTTCCTGGCTAAAGGATATGTTCATAACTGCTATATTGCCTTCTCAAGCATGCTGGGAACCAGTACTTGTAAAGTGCTTATTCTTCAGTCTTATATGTTCATAACTGCTATATTGCCTTCTCAAGCATGCTGGGAACCAGTACTTGTAAAGTGCTTATTCTTCAGTCTTACAATCTATATTAAATATCCTCATATTCTAATTATGTAACTTTGATTACTCAAGAATTTGAATTAGATATTCTTTATGTTCATTGTGGGTTTTTTTGTTTGTTTGTTTGTTTTTTGACTACACTGCACAGCTTGTGAGATCTTAGTTCCCCAACCAGGGATCGAACCCACGCCCTCGGCTCTGAGCGTGCGAAGTCCTATCACTGGACCACCAGGGAATTCCCACAGTCAGTGTTTTTAATTCATAATTTAGCAAGGGAAGGCAGAGATGAAAGCTAATGTTTCTGGAGCACATATTATGTCATTTACTATGCTCAAAATTGCATATTTATTTTTGTAGTAGTAATTTGTTATTTTTATTGCAACACCTTATTTTTCTTCTTGTTTTTTCATTCATTACAACTGTTATTTTCTATTTATTTATTTATTAGTTTCGTTTTGTCTGTGTTGGTCTTTTCTACCCTTACTTCCTTCACCTTCTTATTCACATTTATATTCTCAGGAACTGAAGGTACCTGGCATAATGGCAAGTTTTATTTCCATTTTTCTGAAGTGAAAACAGGTTCTGAGAACCTAAGCAATTTCATAATAATTAATGAAGCTAAGATTGTAAGCCAGGTCTCAATTACAGTCCCGACTAAGTGCAAAATCTTGCTTAAATTTTATTAGTTAACTCATTCTAATAATATTTTGGGGCTTATACACTGTGCTAGACACCAGGGATGCAGTAGGAAACAAGTTAGCTAGGGTCTAGGCTCTAATGCACCAAAATATGTTTGTACCTAACTGTTAACTAAGAAATTTAACTCAAGTTCTAGTTCAGTTGCTCACTATATAATTTTGAGGAAAATCACTAAAACCCACTATTATTTTTCATGAAGTTTTCTGAATCATTCAGTTTTCACCAAGGGAAATTATCTGACAATTTTATAAATGGCTTTACTACAGGAACGCTTGCCTGAATCTGCCTTCTTTCATCTCTGTTGTTTTATGAGCAGTTTTATCTGACCAAAATCACTTCACAAGAAAGACTTGCCTTTTAAAAGTCTACAAACAATAAATGCTGGAGAGGGTGTGGAGAAAAGGGAACCCTCTTACACTGTTGGTGGGAATGTAAATTGATACAGCCACTATGGAGAACAGTGTGGAGGTTCCTTAAAAAACTAAAAATAGATCTACCATATGACCCAGCAATCCCACTACTGGGCCTATACCCTGAGAAAACCATAATTCAAAAAGAGTCATGTACCACAATGTTCATTGAAGCACTATTTACAATAGCCAGGACATGGAACATGTACCACAATGTTCATTGCAGCACTATTTACAATAGCCAGGACTGGAAGCAACCTAAGTGCCATTGAGAGATGAATGGATAAAGAAGATGTGGCCCATATATACAATGGAATATTGCTCAGCCATAAAACGAAACGAAATTGAGTTATTTGTAGTGAGGTGGATGGACCTAGAGTCTGTCATACAGAGTGAAGTAAGTCAGAAAGAGAAAAACAAATACCTTATAACACATATATATGGAATCTAAAAAAAAAAAATGTCATGAAGACTTTACTGGTAGGACGGGAATAAAACACAGACCTATTAGGGGATCTACCAAATGTAAAATAGATAGCTAGTGGGAAGCAGCCGCATAGCACAGGGAGATCAGCTCGGTGCTTTGTGACCACCTAGAGGGGTGGGATATGGAGGGTGGGAGGGAGATGCAAGAGGAGGGGATATGGGGATATATGTATATGAGTAGCTGATTCACTTTATGATACAGCAGAAACTAACACACCATTGTAAAGCAATAATACTCCAGTAAAGATGTTAAAAAAAAAAAAACTTGCCTTTTTGGGCTTCCCTGGTGGCGCAGTGGTTGAGAGTCCGCCTGCCGATGCAGGGGACGCGCGTTCGTGCCCCGATCCGGGAAGATCCTACATGCCGCCGCAGAGCGGCTGGGCCTGTGACCCATGGCCGCTGAGCCTGCGCGTCCGGAGCCTGTGCTCCGCAACGGGAGAGGCCACAGCAGTGGGAGGCCCGCGTACCGCAAAAAAAAAAACAAAAAAAACTTGCCTTTTATAATTGCTACCTCTGTTCTATGTACCAATCAACCTATATTCCAAATGTTAATCTCCATTCCTTTTATGCTGTCTTATCAAGAAAATGAATGGTAGCTTACTTTTCCAGCTTCTAACATAAAGCATAGCTGTGAGAAATTTAGTCTCCACTGTGTACAGAAAATGTTTTGTTTTGCCTTGTTCTCATGGAGAGGAATCAGTGTGCAGCAAGCAAGTACTTGTCTTCTCCCAACCTGAGGAGACTGGAAGGATTAGTAGGAGTCAGTGTGAATACAGACTTTGCAAACTATGCAAGCCAAAGTTTTACTTATTGAAAAAGATATAATCATGAAATTATTGAGCTGAGAAGACTATCCTTTCCAGACTAAATATTCCCAGATTTCATATAAAATTTTCCTATAGGCTTGTTTTTTCCATAATTGTACTGTGGGAGTATTAGGAAAACTGAGCATTCAGTACAATTTTGTTGAAGGAATTATATTGTTTTGTATGCCTGTAATGTGCTCATGAGTGGTCTTCAATTGCGTTTGGATTCTTTGCACATATATAGTGACATCCCATTTTGGTAAGCAAACATAAATCAATCATTCCATCTGCTCAAACTGTGCATCTGGGTGAATATGCTTCTGTGCCTAGAAGAAGAACTGGAAGTTCCCTCTCTTTGTTTGTTTGTGCTGCTCTAACACAATACCCTAGATTAGGTGGTTTATAAACAATAGGAATTTATTTCTCGCAGTTCTGAAGACTGGGAAGTCTAAGATCAAGGCATCAGGAGATTCAGTGTCCAGTGAGGAGCTGGTTCCTAGTGGGCATCTTTTCACTGTGTCATCACATGGCAGAGGGGGCAAGGGATCTCTCTCAGATCTCTTATATAAGGGCATTAATCCTATTCATGAGAGCTCCACCCTCATGACCTGATCACCTCCCGAAGGCCCCCGTACCTCCAAATGACATTACATTAGGCATTAGGATTTAACATGAATTTTGGGAGGACACAAACATCCACTCTATAGCATTCTCACAACTAACATTTAACTGCGATGTGTTACATTGTTACAATAATGGCCCCCAGTGAATTATGCTGCCCTCTATCTGTGTCCTTATGTAACCCTCTTCCTTTCCCCTAACTTCTTCCCTTGCAGGTGGTTTTTTCTGGACAAAACCTAAGATGACTCCACAACTAAGCTCATGACATGCATGAGAAGTAGCGCTCTCTCTCCCTTTCTCTCATAATATGCTTCCTTGGAGAACCTTCAAAAATAGTATTGTCTTGACTCTTTATAACCTCTCCCACATTGCTTCTGGGTTTACCTTGCTTGATTGATAGTAAAAAATATGCAGTAAGCAGAGACTTGAAAAGTGCTTGTCCGTTGGGATTTGCCCTCCAGCTCTCCTGACGACACCATTTAAGGAAGTTTAGGCTACCTATTAAAGGATATGACCCACAAGTAGCAGAGGCTAGCTTTCCAAGCTGAGACCCCTCCTACCCTTAGATATCCAGCTTTAATCAAACCAGATAACTAAGCATATATCAAATATATATCAAATAAAGGCATTTATATGAAAGGATGGACTTAGAGGATTTTGGAACTGGTGAATCCAAGAGTAGGCTGGCAGGCTAGAAACTCTTCAGCGGGACCTGATAATGCAGTCATGAGGAAGAGTTTCTTCTCAGGGAAACTTCAATTTTGCTTTAAAGGTGAGTCAACTGATTTGGATGAGTTCCATCCACATTATGGAGTATAATCTCCTTTACTGAAAATCATCAGACTATAGGTGTTAACCACATCTACAAAATACCTTCAGCACAACACCTAGATTAGTGTTTGAATACTACTATAGCCTAGGCAAGTTGACACATAAAACTAACCATAATGGTGGTAGTCATGAACAGTAAACATTTTGCGATGCCATCGACTCAGTGAAAATTAGCACCCCGTTGATAAATCTACTTGGTTCTGCTTAAACACCTCACCCATACCAAGTTTATAAAGGGCCAAGAAAATAGAATTTTAAAACATTACCCCAGGGAGCTTAATAATGAGAGAAAGGGAGAGAGCTACTTTTAGTGCATGCTCATTAGCTCAGCTGTGGACTCATCTGAAGTTCTGCCCCAAAAAGCCACTTGTGGGAGTAGAGCTTGGAGATAGGGGTGGTGGTTGCAAAGGGACCCAGCAAAGAAAAGCTGGATACCATCAGTTTCCAAGGAGGAAGTAGACATAAAGGGAATTTCAGGTGACAGTCCCTAATGATGTGGAGTTTGTCCCCAAAGAACCCTCAAACACCTATGAGATTCATCTTGAATATAGTGGTCAAGTACGCGCCTTTGCTTTCCTTCCTTTCTTCTCTCTCCATTCTGCTCTAACACTCTAGTGCTCAAAAATTATGTTTAACAAGAATGTAGGTAAAGAGAAGAATAAACTGTATCCTCATTCCATAACAACACACTTCCCCTACGCAGTGATCCCAAGCCTAGAGCAGAGGACAATGCCCAAAACTTAAATCGAGTTCAAGGTCTTGATTATTATGTTGGAGTTGAGTATTTCAATTACTGAATGAATTTGCTTTGCAACTTAAAGTGACTGCATTACTTTTTATTACTTAATTGTATTTAGAAATCTTGAGATCAGTCCAAGTTTCTTTAAGTAACATTTTGTAACATTGTGTTCTTTAAGCCTTTAAATTCAACGTACAAATATTATTCTGTTTATAAAGTAACATATCCCTTTTTAATGTATAACAAATAAATAATAATTGAAAGGACTGAATACCCTTAATCAGCTACATTTAAAACCTGATTAAGTTGCCTGAATTTAAAACTGCATTTAAAGTTTTAGTATATTCATTTTTATTCGAGGACTTCAGATGCCTAACTTAACAAGCAAAACTTCCTCAAACAACTTTTACAAAGCTAGTAAACTAAAGTTAAAACTGTAGCAACTCCCAAGGTCTTATAAAAATTTCAATATTTATTTGTAAACTTGTCTAAATTCTTAATATTTTTCAACTAAAAGCCTTAAATCCAAAAATTGCATGGTCAATAATTTAATATTATGTATGTTATATATATTATTATATAACATTGTATTTTAAATTACAGTTTTGAAGCTAATATATCAGAATCTCGAGTGTATGTTAATTACTCTGGTTTTTTTTTCCTTTTATTTCTTTTTCTTCTCTGATTGCTGTGGCTAGGACTTCCAAAACTATGTTGAATAACAGTGGCGAGAGTGGACATCCTTGTCTTATTCCTGATCTTAGAGGAAATGCTTTCAGTTTTTCACCATTGAGAATGATGTTTGCTGTGGGTTTGTCATATATGGCCTTTATTATGTTGAAGTAGGTTCCCTCTATGCCCACTTTCTGGAGAGTTTT
>NC_041219.1:22493450-22493819 GCF_002837175.3 Physeter macrocephalus
ATTTCATTACTTGTGATTGGTGTGTTCATATTTTCTGTTTCTTCCTGGTTCAGTCTTGGGAGGTTTTACCTTTCTAAGAATTTGTCCATTTATTCCAGGTTGTCCACTTTATGGCATAGAGTTGCTTGTAGTAGTCTTTTAGGATGCTTTGTGTTTCTGCAGTGTCTGTTGTAACTTCTCCTTTTTCATATCTAATTTTATTGATTTGAGTCCTCTCCCTCTATTTCTTGATGAGTCTGGCCAGTGGTTTATTAATTTTGTTTATCTTCTCAAAGAACCAGCTTTTAGTTTTATTGATCTTTGCCATTATTTTCTTTGTTTCTATTTCATTTATTTCTGCTCTGGTCTTTATGATTTCTTTCCTTCTAC
>NC_041219.1:22494193-22494594 GCF_002837175.3 Physeter macrocephalus
CTGTTTTTGGATGGAATGTCCTATACATATCAATTAAATCTATCTGGTCTATTGTGTCATTTAAAGCTTGTGTTTCCTTATTAATTTTCTGTTTGGATGATCTGTCCATTGGTGTAAGTGAGGTGTTAAAGAGGTGTTAAAGTCCCCCACACTTATTGTGTTACTGTTGGTTTTCTCTTTCATAGCTGTTAGCAGTTGCCTTATGTATTGAGGTGCTCCTATGTTGGGTGCATATATATTTCTAATTGTTATATGTTCTTCTTGGATTGATCCCTTGATTATTACGTAGTGTCCTTCCTTGTCTCTTGAAACATTCTTTATTTTAAAGTCTATTTTATCTGATATGAGTATTGCTACTCCAGCTTTCTTTTGATTTCCATTTGCATGGAATATCTTTTTCC
>NC_041219.1:22494773-22506925 GCF_002837175.3 Physeter macrocephalus
GGGTTTGTTTTTGTAGGTCCTTTTCTTCTCCTGTGTTTCCCACTTAGAGAAGTTCCTTTAGCATTTGTTGTAGAGCTGGTTTGGTGGTGCTGAATTCTCTTAGCTCTTGCTTGTCTGTAAAGCTTTTGATTTCTCCGTTGAATCTGAATGAGATCCTTGCCGGGTAGAGTAATCTTGGTTGTAGGTACTTCCCTTTCATCACTTTAAGTATATCATGCCACTCCCTTCTGGCTTGTCAAGTTTCTGCTCAGAAATCATCTGTTAACCTTACGGGAGTTCCCTTGTATGTTATTTGTCATTTTTCCCTTGCTGCTTTCAATAATTTTTCTTTGTCGTATTTTTGCCAATTTGATTACTATGTGTCTTGGCGTGTTTCTCCTTGGGTTTATCCTGTTTGAGACTCTCTGCGCTTCCTGGACTTGGGTGGCTATTTCCTTTCCCATGTTAGGGAAGTCTTCTGCTATAATCTCTTCAAATATTTTCTCGGGTCCTTTCTCTCTCTCTTCTCCTTCTGGGACCCCTATAATGCGAATGTTGTTGCATTTAATGTTCTCCCAGAGGTCTCTTAGGCTGTCTTCATTTCTTTTCATTCCTTTTTCTTTATTCTGTTCCGCAGCAGTGAATTCCACCATTCTGTCTTCCAGGTCACTTATCCGTTCTTCTGCCTCAGTTATTCTGCTATTGATTCCTTCTAGTGCATTTTTCATTTCAGTTATTGTATTGTTCATCTGTTTATTTGTTCTTTAATTCTTCTAGATCTTTGTGAAACATTTCTTGCATCTTCTCGATCTCTGCTTCCATTCTTTTTCCAAGGTCCTGGATCCTCTTCACTATCATTATTCTGAATTCTTTTTCTGGAAGGTTGCCTATCTCCATTTTATTTAGTTGTTTTTCTGGGGTTTTATGTTGTTCCTTCATCTGGTACATAGCCCTCTGCCTTTTCATCTTGTCTATCTTTCTGTGAATGTGGTTTTGGTTCCACAGGCTGCAGGATTGTAGTTCTTCTTGCTTCTGCTGTCTGCCCTATGTAAATACTCTTAAACATTATAAGTACTCTAAAAATCAAATATATCTTATTCCCAAATATAATTTCAAAGTATTAAAACCATAGTTTTTTTTTTGTTTGTTTGTTTTTTTTTTTGTTTTGTTTTTTGTGGTATGCGGGCCTCCCTCTGCCGTGGCCTCTCCCGTTGCGGAGCACAGGCTCCGGACGCGCAGGCCCTGCGGCCATGGCTCACGGGCCCAGCCGCTCCGCGGCATGTGGGGTCCTCCCAGACCGGGGCGCGAACCCGGTTCCCCTGCATCGGCAGGCGGACGCGCAACCACTGCGCCACCAGGGAAGCCCCAAACCATAGTTTTAATTTACTTATTTTTCCTCTATTAATTTTAAAGTATCTTTTTGTGAGAACATTTAACCAAACAGCAGTTTGTCACCCCAACCTGAGAGGTTTCTGACCCCATACACAAGACTTGATTTTCACTATGGTGGATATCCTGACTTGTTTTGTTTTTCTGAATTACAATTATACACACACAGTTTAAAGGGAAAATAATTCTTTATGCTGTATTTAAACACATCAGGTGTTCTGTCAGTTATATCTTCTTGGGGCTGTCATTCAGGAATGTGCCGACCTATCTCATTGTTGCCTGGGTAATAGACCTGCTTGCATGGCTATAGTTCTGTTTTGCATCCCTTATCTCCTGATTTCCCTATCTTTATGTTTCTTAGTATACTTCCTCATGTTATTGGGGTATCTCTTCTATTAGTTTCCTGAGAAGAAAAACATTAGAGGTACATTTTTGATACCTTGAATGTTTTAAAAGTATTTTTATTCTACTTTCTACTTGGCAAATTTGGGTTTATTAATACAGAATTTTAAGGTGGAAATTATTATCCCATCAGAAATTTGAAGCATTATTCCCTTTTTGTTTTCTGAATTTCACCCTCCCTACACCCCCAGCTTCTAGCGTTGTTGGTTAAAAAAAGTGATTTATTTGGATTCCTAACCTTTGGTATGGAACCTGCATTATTTCTTACTGGAAGCTTTTAGTACCCTCTCTTTGTTTCCAGTGTTGTAAAATTTTATAAGATTCTGTTTTCAACTGGTAGAAGATAGCTGGAGGGTCTAAAACTATACTAAGAAGAGTAGCGAGGGCTACTCTTTGTTGCAGTGCACGGGCTTCTCATTGCAATGGCTTCTCTTGTGGAGCAGGGGCTCTAGGCATGCGGGCTTCAGTAGTTATAGCACAAGGGCTCAGTAGTTGTGGCACATGGGCTTAGTTGCTCCACGGCATGTGGGATCTTCCCAGAATAGGGATCGAACCCATGTCCCCTGTGTTGGCAGGCGGATTCTTAGCCACTGCCCCACCCGGGAAGTCCATCTATTCCTAGCCCTACTTCCTGAGATCCTTGGCATCAGTTTTTGAGATGATGCCAGCAGGAGTGCAAAAAACTTTCAGCTTTTCCCCCTTCAGGTAAGGATTCACTTTCTTGATCTCTATTGAGTCACTTATTAAACATTTTACCTTTCCAGCTTCCAAAATGTGCTGTGGTCTCCTCTCCAATTGTCTTTATCCTTGTGAATTTATAGCCTTCCTTTTTTAAAAAATATTGACTGTCATTTTACTGTGGTTGACAAGGAGTTGAGCCAGATCTCTCCAATCTTTAAACACACACCATCAACTTTTTTTTTTTGATAATAATGTGTACAAGACCATACCATTTAGAGATGCTAAATTTCTTCTGGATTCAAGGTAAACTCTTAGGTAACTTTTCTGTTAATTGAAAACTAGACTTCTTCCAAAGGTACAACTAATTTCCTTTCTGATTTGTTGGTTTCAGTTTAACATTTCTTTTAAAAGTCTAATGTATTCTGAAATTTTTCTGTCTCATTCTAAAGAAACTTCAGTACCTTCCCATAGGTGTTTATATATATATTCTTATACAGCTCATATCTGATTTAAGGTCTCTACCCTATTCTTCTCTGATCTGACCAGAATTCCTGCAGATATATCTCTGGTTCCAGATCTTCTGGCTCTGTGAGTGATATATTAATTTCCTATTATTCCTATAACAAATTAACACAAATGTAGTAGCTTAAAATAACACATTTATTATTTTACAGTTCTGGAAGTCAGAAGTCTAAAATGGATCTCGCTAGACTAAAATAGAGACGTCAGCAGGGCTGTGGTCCTTTTAGAAGCTTTAATGAAGAATGTGTTTCTTTGTCTTTTCCAGCTTCTAGAGACTGCTGTCAATCCTTCGCTTGTGGCCCACAGCCAGCCATCATATCACTGTGACCTCTGCTTTTTTAAGTCTCCTGCCTCCCTCATTCACTTGTGAGGTCTCTTATCATTGAATTGGCCCACCCAAGAAAATCTAGGATAATTTCCTTATCTCAAAACCCTCAATTTAATCACACCTGTAAAGTTTCTTTTGCTCTCTAAGGTAACATATTCACAGGTTCAGATGATTTACATATTTGGGGAACCATTATTCTTTCCTCCACAAGTGATAACACTAAAGTGATACTAATGATACTACTCAAGCTAGAAAAGTTTCTCATCAGCTTGTTTTTTGGAGTATACCTTCAAACCTTATTTTTATACTAGGGTTGATTCTCCAGTATTCTCCAGTTCATATAGTTCTTTTTACTCTGTAAACATTCCCTCACTGAATCTTTTCTAAAGCAATGATTTAGTTATGAATTATCATGTGTGAAGACCAGTCTCTAGATTAAAAACTTTTGTTGCAATGGGAAGAAGAAAAACCGTAGTTTATATCTGTTTCATAAACTACTCCTATGCCCCAGGGGCCAAGCAGATAACATAAATCCATCAAATAACTCAATCCGAGTAAAAGATAAAGGAACAGTAGTTAAACTGGCTAGTATACAGTTAGCATAAAGGCATGCAAGACAAATATTTTTAAAAGGCTTTTGATCAAGCTGAACAGGGCTTCAGGCTACAAGTTTGGACTCCTGATTTAGGTAATAGTTGATCTTTATAGTCACAAGGTACTTAAACAGCTTTATCTACATTTCAGAAAACCCATATCAGTGTCTTTTTAAGTATGTATTTGTTTTCCCACAAGGATTCATTTAGATACTGCTGGAGCACATCATGCCAGGTTTTTTCTTAGATATCTTATATGTATTTGGTTTTTTTTATTATACATGTCTTTTATATATTTGTTTCCCAGGTGACCTGACCTGTGACAGTTGATAATGAGTTCACTATCTAGTTAGCTAAAGAGATAGGTTTAAAGATTGAGTGATGTGATAAAAGGCTGTATTAGAGGTATGAAAACACATATGAAAGAGCAATTAATTCCGTCTTAGGTTAGGAATATGGAGAGGTGGTCAGCTAATACTCCTTAAGTGGATGGAATTTGAACTGAGCTTTAAAGAATTAATTCTCTGTGAGAATTAGCATTCTATCTTTATTTTGCTTATTTTTCTATTAAAACTGTACTTATTAGAGAAAAAATGTTGCTTATTTCATTTTATCTTCATGATTTTCCCCCCCAGATTTTGTCCACAAGTGCTTGTGGAAAAGATGGCTGATATTAACCTCAAAGAAGTAACCTTAATAATAGGCGTAGTTGCTGCTTGCTATTGGAATAGCCTCTTTTGTGGTTTTGTTTTTGATGATGTGTCAGCAATACTGGATAATAAAGACCTGCATCCATCTACACCTTTAAAAACTTTATTTCAGAATGATTTCTGGGGAACCCCTATGTCTGAAGTAAGTATATATTACTTATATGTATCTCAGATTTTAAATTATTCTGGTAGTTTAGTACTCCTAATTTTTTATCAACATTGCATTGCCATCATCATAGTAATTATGGATTTTTTTTCCTCAAAAATTTTATATGAGACATAACATGTTTGTAATAAATTAAATAGGAAGTTGAAAATGTGATCATATTTTTTATAGTACTTGATTCTTTTCTTGGTTGTGTACCTTGGCTTAATCTCTTTAAAAATAATATCTGTGTGTAAAAACCAAATGTGTTAGAACAGTAGGCGTAACACAAATCTAACGGACTTTATTTCCTTTTTTCTCTCGTATGAGTCAGGCAGAAGAGAGGACTGCTTGTGGTATTTAACCATTTAAAAATATGTGTAACTTCAACATAAATAGATTAGACTTTAAGGGTAAAAATGCTAAGTATACATATTGCCTATTTTTCTGCAGAAAAAAATGATTTATTAAAAATTTTAATTTGTGCCATATCTCCTACCTAATACTTAATTTGATTTTATATTGAGAACCCAAAAGTTTAGTTCATGTTTATGGAGATATTTTTACTTTGCCAGTAACTTTATTTTGAAGGTCAGTGTTAAACTGTTTGGGATTAAATCTTTGTTAGCTTGGGATCATGTAGATTAGATTCTAATTTTAGTTCTATCATGTAAAACTGTGTGAAATAGGTGGGAACACAGCTTTTAGATGACTGGGGCATTTTCCTGATCTATAAAAGAATAATACCTTGAGGATTAATTAATTAATCTGTCTGTAGTACATAGCACATAGTTGTTGAAGCATAACATATAACACTTTTTGTCATTTGTCATTCTTGGCCCCTTTCCGCATTCTCCAAATCTGGAAGCTTCTCAAGGAGGGGTATGGAATCTTTCATTCCTCTCGTCACAAACAAGTATTTTTTCTTATTAAATAAGCAGGTTATTTATTTTCCTGCAACCTTTCCTAGTCTCACCAAATTCTAGCCTTTAGAAGAAATAAGTCTTGATAACAAGGGGAAAATATGGTCCTATTATAACATATATTATTTTCTAGATAATTTATTCCCCTCTACCCGTACCGTTTATCCCCAGAGACTCTTAGAAATATGTGTCCATTCCCCCAATTTATGCTAATATCTATTTTGATTTTAATCATGTCATTAGATTTTGACCTGAAAGGTTTGAAACCAAAAGGTTTCTACAACATTTTTCTGCTTTCTGTTACAAGTCGTTTCAGTTCAATACATTGCCTTTAAAAACAATTTTGTATGCTTGAGGTGAAATTCGAAGGATGTACAGGAATTAGCCAAGCAGGAAAATGCATTCTAGGTAGATAGCACTCATGTTGTGTATAGTCAATACAGACAGAGATATTAAGATGCTTTTAATTTCAAAATGGGAAATGTTTGTTTCTTGTGCTTCCTAATGTTCCTTATTGGGGATGAGCAGGCTTAAGTCTATAGCTATATACCAGAGTTACAGCAAAATATGGTAAGAGGTAGGAGAGCAAAGAAGGTGAGTGTGGATGCCTTTATAAAAAATTACAAAAAATAAATAGGATAATATTTTATATCTTTTTGTGTGTTTTATTCTTGAATCTGGTTTGATTTTGTCTTAGAGTAAAAATATTTCTTGTTAAATGTAACTTTTAGTTTATAAAGAAATTCAGTACCTCACATAGAATTTCATTTATTGCCAATAGAGACTACAATAACAAAGGTATCTATTCTCTAAGAAAGTTTTTGCTCTTGTATTACTCTCTGTGTAGTATGTTTGGTTTAGTATATTCAGGTTTATACATTATGGAGGTGTTTTTTCAAAAGACAACTAGACAGTACCTTTTTGAGTCATCATTGTTTAAACTGCACTGGGTAAGCATTCTGTTCTTATGTTTTCTTTTGAAGATCTAGCCAGCAGTTACATGAATGCTTGTATTGGTAATAGTTTGGGTAGCAGGCTTTGGAGAGAAATCCTGTGCTACAACTTGATTAATATCACTGTTGTCCTACTTTTAAAAATCTGTATATTGAAGAGGAATTAGTAGTTAGGTCTTCTTTTACTGTTAATTCTTTGACTACTATATATCAGAGATGAAATTGCCTTGTTTTTGTACAAAGGAAATAGAAAAACACACAAAAAAACCACATAGAGCTATCTTTTATGTTTGTATTATTCTTGGGGCATTTCATTATTTTACTGTTATTTCTCAGCCAAATGTAGTAAAAGCAGTGATTAGTTTATGTACCCAGAAGGACCAAGATACTTTAATAATCAATGATTGATGATTGTTTTTTCCTTTTAGGAGAGAAGCCACAAGTCTTACCGTCCCTTAACAGTATTGACATTTCGCTTAAATTATTTGTTTAGTGAACTGAAACCTATGTCATATCATCTCCTAAATATGATTTTTCATGCTGTGGTTAGTGTGATATTTCTTAAAGTCTGCAAACTCTTTCTGGATAACTGGAGTAGTGTGATTGCTTCTTTACTTTTTGCAGTGCACCCAGTACACACAGAAGCAGTAAGTAAAACTATAAATTGATGTTTTTTGCATTATTCCTATACATGTCTATAATGGTATATATTTTTAAGGAAAAAAAAATTAACCATGACTTTAATCCAAGTATTTGAAGACTCCTATTGGTACAGTATCTTAACTTACTAGTGTAGAGTCTAACTGTCCTACTATGTAAAATTTTTTAAAACAAATTTTGAAACAAACATTTATTCAAGAACATAAGATGTAATCACTCAACTTTAGCGATGTAAAATATAAATGAATACAGTATTTTCTTTGCTAATTTTTTTATGAATAAAGATTTTAAATATTTTTCAACTTGGCATTTTTTTTGTTTCAAAGGACAGAAAATAATAAGAGAAACTTATGTAAGGGATGAAAATTTATCAAAATACATGCAAACATGGACAGATATCCTAACAAATGATGCTCAGTAATTTCTTATTGTCTATTGCCATGTGTTTAAAAATTGTGAGCTGTCTCTACTATTGCCAATATGCTCATCACCAGCACGTTCACAAACTATAACTATATTTTTCTTGGTAATCTTGAGACTACAGAATTGCCTCTCAGCCGAGCAAAGAGGACCCTATTCAGTTGCTTTGTTACAAGCGTCTGTATGCTTAAACTCTGCCGGGTGTGTGTGTGTGTGTGTGTGTGTGTGTGTGTGTGTGTGTGTGTGTGTGTGTGTGTGTGTGAGCTGTCTCTACTATTGCCAATATGCTCATCACCAGCACGTTCACAAACTATAACTATATTTTTCTTGGTAATCTTGAGACTACAGAATTGCCTCTCAGCCGAGCAAAGAGGACCCTATTCAGTTGCTTTGTTACAAGCTTTCAATTTTAAACAAGAGTCTGTATGCTTAAACTCTGCCGGGTGTGTGTGTGTGTGTGTGTGTGTGTGTGTGTGTGTGTGTGTGTGTGTGTGTGTGTGTGTTGGAGGGGAGTTGTGTGTCCAGTATCTTGAAACTTTTGGTGTTTTTTCTATACATCTACAAAAATAATAGGTTGTTTTAAGATTTATAATGAGTTCAGAATACTTTAAAGGGATTTGGGGACTTTAAATTTTTTGAATTTAAAAGGATGTTTTGAAGTTTATTGTCTTTTTAAATTTGAGTTTGCAGGTTTATTTGTGAGCTATAATGTATCGAGTTTATTATATATATATATATATATATTTTTTTTTTTTTTTTTTTTTTTTTTTTTTGCGGTACGCGGGCCTCTCACTGTTGTGGCCTCTCCCATTGCGGAGCACAGGCTCCGGACGCGCAGGCTCAGCGGCCATGGCTCACGGGCCTAGCCGCTCCGCGGCATGTGGGATCCTCCCGGACCGGGGCACGAGCCCGTGTCCCCTGCATTGGCAGGCGGACTCTCAACCACTGCGCCACCAGGGAAGCCCTATATTTTTGTATTTTAAGAACACTTGTATTTTAAGAAAACATGTAAGAACTACATCTAGATAGTGTATTATAATTGTGTAAGGTGTTACCATTAGAGGAAGCTGGGTAAAGGGTAAACAGGACTTCTCTATACTATTTTTGAGACTTCCTCTGAGTCTATAATTACTTCAGAATAATAAAAGAACTGTTAACAGTCACTGATAAATTTACTTTTATGGAAGACATACAAATTCACCACATGAGGGCCCTCAAAGAATGCTTAAAAAACAGAAATGTGCCCTTGAAAAGTTATGGCAGTTTAATTTCTAATTAAACTGCTGTTGCAATTATATTATAGTTAAATTTTCAAGATGCTTTTTATTAATATGAATCCCTCTCCTTCCCTTTCTAGGTAACAGGTGTTGTAGGAAGAGCAGAACTTTTGTCATCTATCTTTTTTCTAGCTGCTTTTTTGTCATATACCAAATCAAAAGGACCAGATAATTCCATAGGTAAATGTCTAACATTTAACTTTTTACTGTAGCTATAAAACTCGATCAAGTAATTTCTGTTTACTTCAAGTGGTTCTTATAAAACATATGCCATTTTTGGTATTTATCTTTATATATCATGCTATTGTACTTTAGCATCTATGGACATAAGAAAAGTATGTGACATTGTCAGGACATAAGAAAAGTATGTGACATTGTCAATATTAAAAATTACTGTTTGTAGTTTATATTTTATCATGACTAACAGTTTCTATTTGATCTAATTTTAAAAAATTTCCCTAGAATATAAGAGTTTTAGGATCATTCTTAGTTCCATTTGCTGTTACCTTTAAATGATTAAAGTACCAATACTTCAGTTGTCTTTCTATAAGTAACACGTGTGAAGGCTATGAATTGTATTGTTTAGGCAAAGTTAAAAGCCTGTTAGAGTATAACTTTTATTATGTGTTGATCATAGTTCAACTATTTAATGAGTCCTCTCCATGTAGCCTACCCTGGAAAATGCTTTGTATACATTAACCCATTAGCCCTAATGATGTCAGAAAACAAATTCCAGACAATAAAAATGATTTTTTAAGAGTGTGGGCCCAATGGGCATGAAAGGGCACATAATGTGAAGCACATTATGACCTTAACCTGTACTTGGTTAATCTTAAAATTTAATGCTGAGTTTTTTTTCTATGTTCTTGGAGAATTTTCTCACTATAAACCCAAGGCACTGATGATAAGGAGCTTAATTTTGTATTATGAAAACAAAGTTTCAAGAGATAAGCAATTTAGCTAAACAGCTTCTTAGATTTGTAATATGAGTAGGTTTCCCTCTTGCTGCTATGCACAATGCCTTCTTAAAACAGTTTTGAGTTCAATATAACATAGTGGTTCAAAGCATGGACTCTGGAATCTGGTTTCACATATCAGGTCCACCATTTAGTAGCTCCATTTACTATGTTGGTCAGATTACATAACCTCTCTGTGCTTTAGTTTCTATATAAAATGTAGATAATAATAGTCCCTACCTGTTGAGAAGGATTAGTTAAGCATATTAAGGGATTTAAAGGAGTACCTGGCTCATAGGAAGCAGTGTCCCTATTTTCCCTGTTGCCTGTAATGCAGTGAGAGGTAGTTCAGTAGCTAATATAGAATTGCAAACTAATATCGTCCTTAAATACCATCCTAAGCAAAACATGAATGATAAACTTAGAAAATACTGTGAACTTCAAGACCATGATCAGGCTCCTGCCTATCTCTCTAAACATGTCTCCTGCAGTTTTGCCCTAATCACTTCACTATAGCCATGCAGACCTTCTTGCTACTCTTAAACAGGTGAAGCACTGGCCTTTATACTTGCTGTACCCTCTTTCTTGAATTTTCTTCCTTTAGATCTTCACATAGTTGTTTCATTTATATTCTTTACATCATCAGGCCTCAGCTCAATGGTCTCCCTCTTAGAGAAGTTCTTCATTCTAACTAAAATATCCTTTCATTTTATTATATTTTTGATCCTTAATAATTTTACTTGGTCCTTTTTAATGATTTCTTATTCTTTATAACTCCAGTATTTTTCCTTATTTCCTTTAGAATTACTTATTTTAAATTCTTAGTCTTTTCAGTTAATTCTTAATTAGTCATGTATGTTGTTGTTATGTCTGTGCTCTCTCTTTTATAACTGTGGTACCCTTCAGGTATCTACTTGTTTTGGCTTGTGAACTCAGGCCACATGTTCTCTGAAAGTTATCAACCACTGTGTATAATAAAGAGAAAGACCAGCGCCACTCTTCCCATCTGGTGACTCATTAAAATCCAGTGTGGAGATCTCCAGGTTCCCCAGGGCCACTGTTGATCACTATTTTTACCATTCTACCAACCACCTGCTGTAGTCTCTTAAAGAGAATCAGCATTAAGAACAGGGCAGTCTACCACCCCCCTGCATTTAGATGGAAGATCTGTGGGTGGAAGAGACTGCTGAAGAGCGGTTGGTCATTTTGTACCTTTAAAAAATATCTTACTCCTTATCCCAGCAGGGCTTCTGAAGTATTCTCATTTAATCCCTGGAACATCCACAACCTATGGTAGCTGCAGATTTCTACAGTCAAGGCGCAAACAATGATTTACCCAGGGCAGTCAGGATTGGCTAGGAAAAAAGTTTAAAAAAAATTTTCTCACTCTCTGCTTTAGATGTAGTCCCTCGAAACACCCATGCAAGCATACATGTTTAAGATAACCTTCAATGCCCAGGAATTTCTCTCTTTTTTTGTTTTTAATATCTTAGAAGCCATATTTTCCTCTCACTTAATCTTTCTAGGCTTGATTTTGGGGAAAGGGGCTAACAGGTCAACAGGTCATGCTAGTTTACCACTTGACCAAAACAAAAACCAAATCATGTTGCTTTCTATCCCTTTAACCTACATTTCTCATAAGACTCATTTTTAATCTAAAAATACATAATTTTTTTTAATCCATTTATTGTTCTCTTACAATAGAATATAACCTTCATTAGAGTATGTAACTTTCTCTCACTTTCTTATCTCCATTTCCTAGAATGGTTCCTGGTATACAGTAAGTGTTCAGTATATATTTGTTGAGGAAATGATTAGGTGAATGAATGTAATATATTTTAAATTCTAATTGAAAACATACTGAAACTTGCTCGAGACCTCTCTCTGTCCTCTTTTCCCCTATGATATTTTGTACGCCACATTACATTATTTCACTCCTGAGACCACAAACAGTTTTGTCATCATCTTTGTATTCTCCATTCTATCTAAGGTATTTGTCCTATGCAAAGATTTTCAATTTGTAATTATTTAATCACTTTAAATTCTGGGTTATTCATGTCCCATACCCTTTTCACAAGCATCATTCATCTTAGGCCCATTGCACTTGATTTTTCATTACTTTAGGTTTCTGCTCAAATGTTATCAGTAGCACCACTCATCTTCCCCCCTCTGTTTTTTTTTTTTTTTTTTTTTTTTTTTTTTTTTTTTTTTTTT
>NC_041219.1:22507227-22524391 GCF_002837175.3 Physeter macrocephalus
TGTGGCCTCTCCCGTTGCGGAGCACAGGCTCCGGACGCGCAGGCTCAGCGGCCATGGCTCACGGGCCCAGCCGCTCCGCGGCATGTGGGATCCTCCCAGACCGGGGCGCAAACCCGGTTCCCCTGCATTGGCAGGCGGACGCGCAACCACTGCGCCACCAGGGAAGCCCCCCCCCTCTGTTTTATTTCCCTTCACTTTCTGTTTTTCTCTATAATACTTAGGTCACCATTTGACAAAACATATTTATTTATTGTTATCTCTCTCCCCTGCAAATGCAGTAGATACTTAAAGTAACTATTTAAATACATGATTACTGAAGGTGTGTATCTTTACACATGTAAAGTCAGCTTGGAAACCTATATTTTGAAATTGGAATAGATTTTGATGATTGAAATTGATTCTACACTTATACATGTATTTTTTTTTCAGTGTCAACTTATTTAGCAGGGGTACTTATTTTGGACAAAATCACACATGGTAACTTTAGCCACAGAGACCTGATTATAAAAATCAAAGTGTATATGTTAATAAAGTAATTTAGTCACCAAAGAACTGAAGTGACTGGTTTCAGCAAAACGTTTGCCTTTATTAGAACTATTGGTTGCTTAGATTGAATCCAGCATCTTGGAAGGCAGCTGTTTGATTTCTCTTCCTTGGAGTGAAAATACAAATTAGTGAGAAGCTCTGAATTTAGTATCAGAAGAACCAAGTTAAAGTCATGGTCTCCTTATTGTTCATGACTCTTTTTGAACCTCCAAAATTCTTTCCTCATCTTAAAAATGAGTACGATTGCACCTGCCCTCATATCCCATAAGGTGATTGAAATGCAATGAAATATGCCAAACTGGTTATATAAACTGTTTAATATACCTATTTGCAAGGCCATTGTTTCCCACTAGTTTTTTTTTTTTTTTTTTTTTTGTGGTATGCGGGCCTCCCTCTGCTGTGGCCTCTTCCGTTGCGGAGGACAGGCTCCGGACGCGCAGGCTCAGCGGCCATGGCTCACGGGCCCAGCCGCTCCGCGGCATGTGGGATCCTCCCAGGCCGGGGCGCGAACCCGGTTCCCCTGCATCGGCAGGCGGACGCGCAACCGCTGCGCCACCAGGGAAGCCCCTCCCACTAGTTTTTAATCTATGCATACCCATTCAGGCATACTATTCTGCATCATCTGTATCATTCATTTGTCAAGCTTATTCCCTCCTCTATTCCTTTATTCATACATACCCCTTTCCCAATTCTTTCATGTCTTGTATATCCTTCAAGGTCCAACTTAGGTTCAACTTGTTTTGTAAATAATCATCTACTAATTTCTTTGCTCTGTGAATTTCTTGGTGACTTTAGCAGGATAGTTCAACCCTTGATATAATCTGTTATATTAATATTTATGGTTTAGGCCTAATTAGAATATGAGATACTTTTTTGAGGAAGGAACACTATTATATCAATACTTAGTATTTCCAATAGTGTTCTCATTTTTTTTTTAGTTGTTTTTCCTTTCGGTAATGTTAGTCTATAGAGTATTTTAAAATTGAAAATGATTTCAAAAACAGATGTTTCTATATGAAGCCCAGTGGCAAAAATGTATTAGATTCATGAATTCTGTTCTTATTTATACCTGGATTTAAGTCAGTTATTTGACTTTACTTTGATTAATGTCCTTAATAAAAACTGAGGTCACAAAATCAAAGTACCATATATTTCTTAAACTGGAAAAGAATTAAAAATCATATTTTCCAATAAGAAAACTAAAGCTCAGGAAAGTTGCCCAGAATCACAAAGCAAGTTAGTAGTAGATCCAGATTTACTCTCACAATTCATGGTTCTTTAATCAAATTACTACTGAGTAGTAGACATTTACTTAAAATTGATGAAGTAGGTTTTCCACTTAAATAGAACTTGTGAATATTCTGTTACAAAATTTTTAAAGAATAGTGTTGATTTAAATGCTTATTACTAACATGTTTTAGTTTTTATAGTCTTTTTTTAGTAAGAATGGTACTCTCGTTTGCCCAGTAGTTTTCACTTTCAAGTTTTTTTTACTTACTCACAGATATAATAAAGTATATAGGTACCTCTATGATAATTTCAGGTATTTATCTTCATTTCAAATTGATAGTTCATTAATTATCACTCAACCATGTAAGTTTCTCTTCTCCAGATTGGCCACTCTACCTTTTTTTTTAAATGTTAGCATTGGTTCGATAGTTTTCCTGTCCACAAAAATTTTTTAGTTCAAATTATATATCTTGATTTTTTTAATATATAAAGCAAAAATTACAGCATTTAAATATGTTTTAAAATATAAAGTATGTCAGTGGAAAATAACAATTGTGAATATAGAATCACTAGTAAAGTTTTTCAGTAATGTCTAATAGTTGTCTAACTTAAAATATCCTTTTATGATATTATAAAATTGTTTTGTGTGTTTTTATATTTTTCTGTTCTTAAATTACAGTGTGGACTCCTATTGCGTTGACAGTGTTTTTAGTGGCTGTTGCAACACTGTGTAAAGAGCAGGGAATAACAGTTGTGGGAATTTGCTGTGTGTATGAAGTATTTATTGCCCAGGGGGTAAGGAGAAATCTAAATTTCCTTGTTGCTATCTTTTATCCTATTTGAATCAGATTATAATAAACTTATTTTCTAAATGTATTATTATATAAATTGGTCTGTTTACCAATTATGATTACTAAAAATTTGCAAGAAACAAGCACGTTTTGCCTTCATACCCAGTGAAAATTACTTAACATTTTATATTATACCTTCAGTTTTTTAAGAACAGCTTTTTAAGTTTCAATAATGAAACCATTAAGCAACAGTAATACTGTACAGTATAATTAATTATTGGATAAGATTATTGGGCTCAGTTTTATTCATTATCAGCTCCACCATTTGCTCCATGTTGGTTTTATAATTTTGGTCAATTTTTATTTAATTTTGCATTTAGAAAGTATGATAATTGTTGAAAAATTACAGTAAAGTGCTATTTGTTACTTAAACATTTTTTTTCTTTTCTAGTATACTTTGCCATTATTATGTACTACTGCTGGACAGTTTCTTCGCGGAAAGGGTAGTATTCCATTTTCTATGCTGCAGACACTAATAAAACTCATTGTTTTGATGTTCAGTACACTATTACTTGTTGTGATTAGAGTCCAGGTTATTCAATCCCAACTTCCAGTATTCACCAGGTATGATATTCTGGTTCTTTTGTTTTCTTCCATTTTTTTTTTTTTAACTTTGCATTTTAAGTGAATGTAAATGTTCCAGAAAGTCTTTGATTTACATTGAGGTTTTTTAACAGCTTTATTGAGGTATAATTAATACTTTTTTTAAAACCTGCATATGTATAAAATGTACAGATTAATAGGTTTTGACATACGTGTACACTCATGAAAACATCACAGTCAAGATAATGACCCCCCCAAAATTGGTTAAGTGTTAAGTCGTCTATATCCTTAGTGAGTTTTGTCTACTTGTTTTATTAATTATTGAGAGAAGGATATTGAAATCGCTGACTATAGCTGTAGATTTGTCTATTTTGCGTTGCAGTTCTATCAGTTTTTGCTTCATGTACTTTAAAGCTCTATTATAAAGTGTATCCGTGTTTAGGATTGTGATGTCCTCTTGATGAATTGATCCCTTTATCATTATTAAATGAGCTTCATCTCCAGTAGTAGTCCTTACTAAGACATTCATTTTGCCTTATATTAATGTAACCACTCCAGCTATCTTTTGTTAGTGTTACATGGTTTATCTTTTACTTTTTAAATCTATCTATGTCTTTATTATTTAAAGTAGATTTCTTGTAGGCTGCATATAGTTGGGTCTTCCTTTTTTGTTTGGTCAGATAATCTGTCTTTTAAATGGGGTGGTTCAACTGTTGATAGTTTGTTGTAAATCTACCATCTTGCTAATCGTTTTCTCTCTGTCTTGTCTGTTCTTTGTTCCATTTTTTTTCTCTCTCTCTTTTGAATTGAGTATATTGTAATACTACGTTCTTAGCTCCTTGTTGGCTTATTAGCTGTATATCTTTGCTGTGTATTTTTCGTGATTGCTTTAGGGTTTTTTGTTTATGTCCTTTTCTTATCACAGTTTATCTGAAAGGCATATTATAATTGCAAGTATATATACTATAAATGTCAGCATATGTAGTACAAATATTATATATACAATAAATAAGTTTTTATATAAATATATAAACTTATTATAAATAAGAACTTAGCCTTTGTGCTATTTGCATACATTCTTATTGAGTATACATTGTAAATCTGACAATGCATTATTAACTTTTGCTTTCAACAATTATCTTTGGAGGAGATTTAAATTTAAAAATTCTTTTATGTTACCCTATAGAGTTACCATTTCTAGTGTTATTCATTTCTTTGTTAGATCAAGATTTTCATCTGGCACCATTTTTCCTTGTGACTGAAGGACTTCCTTTGACACTTCTTGACGTGTAGGACTGCTGGTGATGAATTCTTTAAGCTTTTGTATATTAAAAAATCTTTATTTTACCTTCATTTTTGAAAAATATTTCCCCTGAGTGTAGAATTCTACATTGACTGTTTTTCATTCACTAATATAAAAATGTTGCTCTGTATTCTCTGGCTTGTGTTATTTTAAATGGGAAATCTTATCCTTATCTTTATGCTTCTGCATGTAGTATCTTTTTTTTTTTCTATGCCTGCTTTTAATAGTTTCTCTTTATCATTGTTTCTCTTCTTATATATTTTTTTAATTGAGACATAATTGACATATAGCATTGTATTAATTTTAGGTATACAATTATACACACACACACACACACACACCACACACAGACAAATGATTACCATAATAAGTTTAGTTAACATCCATCATCACACATAATTACAAAAATTTTTTTTCCTTTTGATGAGAACTTCTGAGATCTACTTTCTTAGCAGCTTTCAAATATACAATACAGTCTTGTTAACTACAGTCGTCATGCTGTACATTACATCCCCAGGACTTATCTTATAACTGGAAGTTTGGGTGAAGATGGACAAAAGGTACAAACTTTCAGTTAATGTTTCTTTTATCTTCTTGTTTCTTGTGCTTAGGTTATTGAGCTTTTTAGAATCTGTAGGTCTTACTTTATATAAATTTTGAAAATTACTTCTTTTTTTTTTTTTTTTTTTTTGTGGTATGCGGGCCTCTCTCTGCTGTGCGGTTCCCCTGCATCGGCAGGCGGACGCGCAACCACTGCGCCACCAGGGAAGCCCTGAAAATTACTTCTTGAAATATTTTTTACTTTGCTCTCCACTCTTCTTCTAGGACTCCAATTACATGTATTTTAGGCTTCTTGAAGTCATACTGATGCTCTGTTTATTCCCCTTCCCTCCAAAGCTATTTTCCCCATTTTCATTTTGGATAGTTTCTTTTGTTGTATCTTCAAGTTTACTAATCTTCTTTCTGCATAGTCTAATCTGCCCTTAATTTTTTCTAGTTATTTTTCATCTCAGGCATTGTTTTCATCTCTTTTTGAGTTCTTCTGGGGCCTTTTTTGTGTATTCCATGTTTCTGCATGTTCTAGTACTTTAATGTCTTTATCTACTAATTTTATCATTTGTGTCATTTGTTGGTCAATTTAGATTGAATAGTTTTTCTCCTCATGGATTGTATTTTTCTACTTCTTCACATGCCTGGTAGTTTTTTTAATAGGTGCCATATGTGAACTTTACCTTAATGTATTCCTATATTGTAGACTATTGTTCTGGGATGCATGTAAGTTATTTGAAAAATGTTTCATCTTCAAGTCTTGCTTTTAAGCTTTGTTTTGGGAGACCACAGTAGCATTTAGGATAGGGCTAATTTTACTTCCTTGCTGACACAAGACCCTTCTGACCACTCTACCGATAGACTTTGAATTATGAGGATTTCCACTCTGGATGCTAACGAACTATTCCCAGTTGTATTTGATATTTGTGAATGTTTATCTAATCCTTTCAGAAGGTATTTTCCTAACTGTATTAGTTTTCTTAGACATGCTTTAACAAATTACCAGAAACAGAGTGGCTTAAAGCAGCAGGAATTTATTCTCTCACAGTGCTGGAGGCCAGAGTCCAAAATCAAGGTGTCAGGCATAGATGGTTCCTTCTGAAGGCCCTGGGAAAGAATCTGTTCTGTGCCTCTTTCCTAGCTTCTGGTATTGACATTCCTTGGCATGTTGCTGCATCACTGTAATCTGCTCCATCTTTACCTGGCCTTCTTCCATGTTTGTTTCTCTGTATTTTCTCTTCTTGTATAAGGACCTCAGTCATTGAATAGTGGGCCCACCCTCATCCAGTATGACCTCACCTTAACTGTAATTACATTGGCAAAGACCCTACTTCCAAATAAAGTCACATTCTGAGGTTTTTGATAGACATGAACTTTGGGGAGACGTAAATCAACCCACTACACTGTCCCTAGGTATTTCCACACATATTTGTGCTGATCAGTTCTCATTAGTACTGGAAACTGGAGAGAGATCCTCTACAGATTTGAGTTCTCTCTCAGCAGCTTTCTTCTCTCTGGTATTCTGCCCACTAATTCTAACCCCCTGGACTTCTAGGGCTCCCAGCTCTACCTTCTCAACTCAGGGATCCAAGTGGATTCCACTCAGGTTCTCTCTTGCTGCACAGACTAAAAAACTCTATCGAGGTACTAATCTCTCCACGTAGGCCTCCCCTCATTTGTTTTTTTTCTGATCAGGCATTGTCTTTCTTTGCCTGATACTCAGTATATTAAAAGAAGTTTTATATATCTTGTCTATTGTTTAGTTGTTTAAGGCTAGAAGCAAAAGTTTTACTGAATTTTAACAGTCTTCATATCGTTTTTTCCCTGCTCTAAGATTAGCATTATTCCATTTCACCTTACTTATCTAAAGTTTAAGAGGAAACTTAGAATAGTTCCCTATTCAGTTTTAAGTGACTGACATTACATGCAAGAACTTTTTTTTTAAACAAAGGCCCAAAATATTGTTCATGTTGCTATCCATGATAGTTCATTTCTGGCCCTGGTTAGGATAAATTTTATTCAGATAATTTCTTTTATGCCCAACACATTCTTTGTGATTTTCACATAATTTTCCTTTTTTTTTCTCTCTCTTTCCTTTTTTTTTTTTAATTGAGGTATAGTTGATTTACAATGTGTCAGTTTCTGGTGTACAGCAAAGTAATTCAGTTTTACATAAATATATTGTTTTTTAGATTTTTTTCCATTATAGGTTATTACAAGATATTGAATATAGTTCCCTATGCTATACAGTAGGATCTTGTTTATCTGTTTTATCAATATATATAGTAGTGTGTATCTGTTAAACCCAGGCTCCTAATTTATCCCTTTCCCACCTTTTCCCCTTTGGTAACCATAAATTTGTTTTCTATGCCTGTGAGTCTGTTTCTGTTTTATAAATAAGTTCATTTGTATCATTATTTTAGATTCCACATATAAGTGATACCATGTGATACTTGTCTTTCTCTGCCTGACTTACTTCACTAAGTATGATAATCTCGAGGTCTATCCATGTTGCCGCAAATGGCATTATTTCATTGTTTTTTTATGGCTGAGTAGTATTCCATTGTGTAATAATTATCCTTCTTAACAGCATTTTTTTTCTTTAAGAAATAATTACTTTTTAACTTCCAGAATTTCTACTTCTGAGTCTAGCCATGCTAAACTAAACAGCTCATTTAAGCATGATAGTATGGGAAATAAATTGAATTATAGATAGATATTTTATATTTCCTTCTTTACTCCTTAGTTTCAGTGTTTTTGTTCTGTTTATCATTCTTTTTAGAGAATTTGAATCAACTGTTTTCTATCTCTAGTTCTACTATATGAAAATGTGGTTTATAGGTGTGAATGTATTTGTTTTGTCTATGTGTGTGTGGATGACTGTATGGGGTGTATTATATATAAATATATATTTTCCAAATATAAGCATTTAAAAATGTGTGTGTGTGTATGTATTTGTGTGTGTTATATAAATTTTATTCTATTACCCTGTGAGGTTGATTGTAATATGATTTGACTTGCTTTGACATGTACTCTTTGACTGCAGTTCAATTATTAAATCACCTATCCTAGATAAACTGTTAATTTTTTAAAATGAACTCTGAAAGTGGATTACAGGGGAAAAGCTTTGTATTCAGTTCTGTTGGTTATTTTGAGAATTCAAGTCCTGACTTTCAAGACTTCGTGTTTTTCATATATGTATATATTCAAATATGAAAGTTTAGAAAACATTATTTGTTCAAAAACTGTGTACTTTTTCTCAACCATTTGATATTTTTAAGAAGACCAAGTCAAATAAGTAGTAGAGGTTGATTTTTCATTGGCTTATTCATTTTAAAATGAGAAATTGGGTTTTTAAAGGACTATATGTTAATATAGCCAAACAATTTAGAACATAGCCTAAAGAAATAAAAATCTGAAATGATTCATTTAAATGTACTTTTTAAAAAAATGATTTGACTTAATTTGCAGAAAATAGACTAAATTAATGAAATGTACATTGAATGTATCATGGCCTATATAAACTAGGATATAAGCTTATATTAAGTAGAACACAAATAAAATGTTACATAGGGCTGTACAGTTACTCCTCTGTACTGGGAATTTGGTTTTTAGCTTTCTAGAAGTCTAAGCAAAGAGGAAAAGCCCATAGGTAATATAGTTTTGTCTGTTCGTGACAAAAGAAAAACATAGTAATTCTTTCTAGGAAGCATAAGTTTTATTAGCATTTAGTGGTGAAAGAAACGTCTCATGTAGGAAAACATTGGTTAGTGTTCTCAGAAGCATTCATAAACACATGCAACAAAGAATCTTATAAAACTTTTCTTATGACTTTTAATCAGAAGGTCATAATTTAATGAAAGCACTTCTGCAGAATGTCATAATATTATAGAATGCATGTCTGAATCATAATAATAAACTAAAAATAGATAACCTGCTTGCCCTTCAAACAGTTCTTTATAAATATCACTGCTCTCAACTAGGCATTTCATAAAGGTTAGACAGTTTGAACTCTAGCAAGAATATGAAATATCCATAAAAAATATTTGTCTTCAGTTTAGCAAGATTACATGTAGATTATTGCTTTTATTATTATTGTTCAGTACTTTATATCTGTTATATATTAACTTTGTGTTTAAAAAATGTTTTAGTTTAAATAACTTTTTTTTTCATTCTTTATACAGGTTTGATAACCCAGCTGCTGTAAGCCCAACTCCTACAAGGCAGCTAACTTTTAACTACCTCCTTCCTGTGAATGCTTGGCTTTTGTTAAATCCTTCAGAGCTCTGCTGCGATTGGACCATGGGAACAATACCACTTATAGAGTCATTTCTAGATATTCGAAATCTTGCCACATTTATTTTTTTTTGCTTTTTGGGGGCTTTGGGAGTATTCGGTCTCAGATACCCTGGTAATTCCTCCAAGACTGTTTTAATGGTAAGAAAGTTTCTTAAATTTTTAGGTGATATTATATTCAGTTTATTAATTAAGAGTGCCTTTAATTCATCAAAAGCATCTTTAAAGAACTACTGTCTTTCTTTGTTCATGTCATCCTAATTTATGAACTTATTTTAGGTTATCCTAGAATTATATATCAGAATTTGACTAATGCTGCACATTCAGCATATGAAACAAAGAGTGATTATGAATTTCCATAATTTGATGGGAACTCTGAAATAATGAAGCATTCTTTTTAGCATCATTTTTTAAAATATATTTCTTACCTTTACCCAACTAGATTATACACTCTTTAAAGAAATTAGTCATATTATATGCTTCTTTGTTTTCTTGGCACAGAGAAGAGTGTCAGGTAAGATAAGCAACTAGAAATACATAGCTCTTTATTTTTCATTATCAAGACTTTCATTACTCCCTGAGGTATTTCTTACTGTGTTCAGAGAACTCTGATTAAAGTCTTTTCTTGTTTTTCTGAGATCTGTTTCTTTGTAATTTTCTTAACTCTGCCCTCACATCTTACTCATAATAATTCTGTTGCCTCTTACTTTAAATTATGGAAGAAAATAATAATCTTTAACTTTTCTTGAGCATTTACTGTATGCCAAAAAGTGGTTTTAATACTTTGCAAATATATTATTTCTGGCTGCAGCCACTAGATTCATTTATTCATTCAATAAAAAATTTTTATTTTCAGCCTATGTACCAGGTAGCATTTTAGGCACTGAGTATATGATAATAAAAGGAAATACAGGGTCCCCATTTCTTGAGAACTTGCATTCTAGAGAGATTTGAAAGAATATAGGATTTGAAAAAAGATCATATTTACTATTATTTTTGGACCTGTTGAGTTTGAGGTACCTATGAAACAATATGATAAAGATTTTGAATAGCACTTTGTGCCTGGAGTTCAGTGGCGAAGACTGAGCTACACGTAAAAATTTGATTGATTACCATAGAGAAACTTGATAATTGCCATAGAGATAGTAATTGAAACCAGGATGTGGAGAAGAAGGCCTATGGAAAGGTTATAGAGCAGCATTTCTCAACTGGGATTTTGTCATTTTCCTTAGAGATGGTAGCTAGCTGGCACCATTCTAGGTGTACAGAAGTTAATTCATACACATAATGCATGCCTTAGAGTATTTGTTCTTAATTTTCCCTCAATAAATAGTTGAAGGGGCTTTATAGAATGAAAGAGAAGAAGCCTATGTCTAGGTCTTGAAAAACTTCCACATTACATACCATATAAAGGAAAATGAACCTAAATGGGAGGTACACCAAATGTACAGAAAGGTAGGAAAGTGTTTCAAGAAAGATAGAATGGTTAACACTAACAGCTGCTGTCAAGTAGAGAAGTGAGATCAGTTGGATTTGACCTCTTTTAGGTATATTAGTTACTTAAATGAAATTTATTTCTGTGGAGTGATTTGATTAGGAAGTGAGGAAGTGAAGATTGCTAGTGTAGGTAACCTGTAGGGGTGATTTAACTTTGAATATTTCAAAGGATGAGACAAGCTTGAATTTCCTAACTTAGGAAAGACAGCCAGTCAGGCAAAGGCTTCAAGTATAATAAACTGCTGATCTTCTGTAGGGCTTGGGGGAAGCACAGAGATCTGGAATTGATGGACCTTCAGAGGCTGGATTAGGTTGATGGTGGGGGAAGACTATTGCTTGGTTGGCATGTAGAATCACTTTCATTGGAGCACTCAGTTGGCTGTCTCTTTTTGACACAAAGAGATATCACTAATGGGTTGGCTTACAAAAACATATTCATTGAGTTGAAATGTTGATATCACTAATGCGTTGGGTTACAAAAACATATTCATTGAGTTGAAATGTTGATTAAGTGAGGTTACAACCAATTACTTGTTACCATGGCTCCAAAAATATTTTCCTAAGAGTGTGGGAATTTGTTTTATACTTAAGAGGCATAATGAATTGGGTAAGATAACTTAAAGATGTGTTGTCAGAAGAGAAGATTTTTAAGGTTGGAGAGGCAAGAGCATTTTTAACATAGGTAGGAAGTTCATAAGAAAGTGATTAAGTAAATGAAAGAAGAGATTATTGATAGTGAGATTAGAGGTATAGAGCTCAGGTTTGGCCTGAGATAGATGGAGACACCGCTTATGGTGACAGGAAGGATGGACATGAACATGAATGTGGATGTTGGTAGGTTTAGTAGCAGAGAATTGAAGGAATTCTTGTTTTATCGCTTTAGTTTTCTCTGAAAATTTGGAAGTGTGGTCACCTGCTGAAAGTGACATGGGTCAAAATTTTGAGAAAAGTAGTCAAGATTCAAAATAGTCAAAGAGAGTGGGAGTGAGCCTACCAAAGAAACCTAGGAATCCTGAGCAGTCTTAAGGATCAATTTGAAGTTGATCATGAGCTTATGATGATATTAATCTATTTAGCTTTGGGACTTTCTAGTAGTGCTTTGCTGCTCACATAAATAAAGACGAAGCGTATAAGTGGTAGAATACATCCAAAGCCGGGGTTCTACTAAAAGAAAGGCAAAAAAGGAGGGGTGGGTAAATACAGAGTTTTGGCAAATAAAATAATGATTTGTGTAGTTCAAGGTGAATGAAAAATAGGATATTGCCAATGAAATAAACATTTAATTAATTACATTAATTATGCTTTATATGTATAAAAAAGGAACACTTGTGACCTTAGGTATAACTGCTTTAAGTATAATCCTAAGCATACTTTTTTAAAACTTTTTTAAATTTGAAATATAGTTGATTTACAGTATTGTGTTAATTTCATAGAAAACAAACTTATGGCTTCCAAAGGGAAAGGGGAGGGAAAGGTGGGATAAATTAGGAGTATAGGATTAACAGATACAAACTACTATACATAAAATAGATAAACAACAGGAAACTATATTCAATATCTTGTAATAACCTATAATGGAAAATAATCTGAAAATACATATGTATAAAACTAAGCATGCTATTTTTTTTAATGGTGATAATTTTCTGAAGATCTCTGAACAAGATACATAGATCAAAGGAGTATCTCTACCAGATACCATGTTAAGCACTTGCTAAATAAGATGTCATGTGTATCTCAACAATATTAGTAAGTAGTGATTAATCCCCGATTTATTTATAATGAAATGAAGTCACGAGGTGATTTGAATAGTTTACCTTATATTATATAACAAGAAGTGAAACAGATTTGCCTCGAAACTCTTGGCTTATTCCACTACCATCCTTTTTTTTTTTAAATTTATTTACTTATTTGTTTTTATTTTTGGCTGTGTTGGATCTTCTGTGTGTGGGCTTTCTCTCGTTGGCGGCGAGCAGGGGCTACTCTTTGTCGTGGTGCACAGGCTTCTCATTGTCGTGGCATCTCGTTGCAGAGCATGAGCTCTAGGCGCGCGGGCTTCGGTAGTTGTGGCACATGGGCTCAGTAGTTGTGGCTTGCGGGCTCTAGAGCACAGGCTCAGTAGTTGTGGTGCACGGGCTTAGTTGCTCCACGGCATGAGGGATCTTCCCGGACCAGGGCTCGAACCCATGTCCCCTGCATTGGCAGGCGGATTCATAACCACTGCGCCACTAGGAAAGCCCCCATCCTTCCTTTTAAGGAGAGTTTACATCACTGGAAGAAGGATATTATGTTCGTTACAGTAAACTTGGTTGGCATACATTAATAGAGAGCATATTAGAACTTCTGAGTAAGTTAATCATTGAGACATTTCTTATTCAAGAACCAGTAGATTTTTTTAAGAGATGGTTTTTCTTTTTTGTGTAGCTTACGCATCAGTCTGTGATGCATCTTTGGCTGAATTTAACACTTTTAATTTTTTCCAGTGAAATTGCCTTAGGGCATCCATGAATTAATAGGGAATATATTTTTTTTAAAGGATCATGTATTTAGAAACAAATCTCTGTTTCACAGCTAGCTGGTTGTTTTTAATCAAGCATTTCTGGGAAGTGGAAAGTGAATTATGCACTCTTAATGTTTTACCTTTTTGATTAAAAAGAAAACACTAAAATTTCAGACATATAAATCGATATGATACTGAGCAATTCGATGGTAGTGCTTTTCTTCAGATTCCGTCTTTTGTATTATTACAAGTTATTAATTTGTGATTCATGGAGAAAGTATTCTTTTCACTGTATTTACATTTCTACATCGATTTTTACTGATAAAGTATAAAAAAGGCATTCCGTCCTCTCAAACTGTTAGAGGACTCTCAAACTTCTGAAGCTGAAAGAACAACTTATTTATTCCATTAGGTACTATAAAACAAATCAGGGTAGTGAAATATGGAAGCACATGTCCATAGAAACAGATGTCCTAATGACAACCAACTTATTTCTTTCCATAAGTTATTTGTGTCTTATCTTTTGTAATGGCTTTGTAATCTGGAAACCATATGCCATCCCATTTTCAAAATGGCAAAAAGTCTAAGCATTTTGTGGTGTTTATTTCTAACACAGTGTACAGTGTAGAATTTTAGAAATTCTTATAGAATAAAAGACTGTTGATTAAAGGGGCCAGGTTTATTTTTATACATATACTAAGTCTCCGTTAAATGTATGTGACCCATCAGAATACTATGCAAAGTAACGCTGAAGTAATGTGTAGAAGTAGTCTACTGTCTTGTCTGAAACGTACCTTATCAATTTCCAGTATTACAGATAGTAGTAAAATAATAAAAACTGATATGTATGGCTATTTTATCAACTTACAATTTGTAGTTTTATTTTATTAAAACCTAATATATTTTCCTCTCAATTTATTTTTACCACAAGCACATAAGTTAGATATATAAAAATTACTGTTTATTTTAGATATATTTTCAAAAAATATTTTTATTGATAATTGAATGAGCCTTAGGTGTAAGTTCTAGCATTCAAGAAGACTTCATTCCACCTTGCTGACATACCTCCTCATGTTTGTTGTTACCATCCTTAAGCGTCCTTCTTTATGTTTAAATCAGTATCCTTTATAGTATTATTAAAAATGGTCCATCAGTACATTATCCAAATTAAATGATAAAATATTTGGATTTGACTGTTTATGTGCATATATTTTAAAATTTAATAAAATGTCTTTTTTTTCTTTGTAGGCACTTTGTTTAATGGCATTACCGTTTATTCCTGCATCAAACCTTTTTTTCCCAGTTGGATTTGTTGTTGCTGAGAGAGTATTATATGTTCCTAGCATGGGGTTTTGTATTTTGGTAGCCCATGGATGGCAGAAAATATCAAACAAAAGGTGAATTAAAATGTTAGTGCATTTAATGCTTATTAACTATAGAATTCAGTATGATACATTTAAGTATTTAAAATGTTTATTCAGTTTTTATAAGTCATATTTTATACCTTCTTGTTTTTCACATTGACAGTCTCCTCATTGTCTGTAATTCAGGTTAGGAAAGCTACGTAACGCCTACCTCATCCTATGGTCTTCCTCATATTTATATAATTTTATTTTACAGCCTGAGACGTAACAAACTTTCAGTCAGACCCAAATGCAAAATAGAATGTTATTGAGACTAAAGTTTCAGGTGATCATTGCTACTTCCATATGCAGTGAACTAGAATAAGTCTTCTTCCTTAAGTGAGTTATATCGGGTTAATATATGTAAAATGCATATAGAAGGCAATCTGTAATTTCTTGCTTCATCATAACCACCATGTCGTAATTGCCTTAAACCAATAGTTAACGAACAGAATAGTCACTATCTCCTTTTTCTTACTTTCCAGTCACCCTTCAACCCACAGAATTCTGACTTCTCTCTACGTCACTTTACTAACGTAACAAATTTCCTCTCATAGCTAAATCCAGTCAATGCTTTTATTTAAAGTTTATTTCCCTGGCATCTATAAAAAGTCTCTGTCCTGATTCTCTTCCACATTTGTTCATTTCTGCTCAGTTTTCAGATTCTCCCTGCTGCACCTGCTCTTTAAATGTTTTTTATTTCTCAGAGTTTTACTAATAGCCATTTTCCTCACATTGCATGTTCTCCCTGGCTGATCTCATCCATGATTACAATTTTCAGTGCCATCTGCCAAACCTCTTCTCTTAGCTTCTATCCATATATCCAGTTATACTCACTACCAATTTTGGAGTGCCTATCATGTACCAGCTCCAGGATACACTCTTTAGATTTTTCTCATTTAATCTTGACACTCCTTAACTCCATTTTGCACATTTGAAAATTGAAGCTCATACAAGCCACCTGAATTACACAAGACCACACAGCTAATCAACAGCAGAGTCTTGATTCAGATTTACACCTGACTACTTCCAATGTCCATGTTCCTTCTGATCCACGCACTATTATCCTGGTTAAGTGGATCTATCAAAATGAAAGAAGTTGAACTCTTACTGAGACAAAAAGCACAGACTCAGAGAACATTAATACTATTAATACTAAATAAGATCATAGGGATTATTGAATTATAACCATCTTTTTAATTTATTTATTTATTTTCTTTGAATTTTTGAATGTTATTTTATATTTTTAAACAGCAGGTTCTTATTAGTTATCCACTTTATACATATTAGTGTATATATGTCAGTGCCAATCTCCCAATTCATCACACCCCCATCCCCCATCCCCACTCCCCGCCGTTTACCCCCACTTCGTGTCCATACGTTTGTTCTCTATATCTGTGTCTCAGTCTCTGCCCTGCAAACCGGTTCATCTGTACCATTTTTCTAAGTTCCACATATATGTGTTAATATACGATATTTGTTTTTCTCTTTCTGACTTACCTCACTCTGTATGACAGTCTCTAGATTCATCCACGTCTCTACAAATGACCCAATTTCATTCCTTTTTATGGCTGAGTATTATTCCATTGTATATATGTACCACATCTTCTTTATCCATTCATCTGTCGATGGGCATTTAGGTTGCTTCCTTGACCTAGCTATTGTAAATAGTGCTGAAGTGAACATTGGGGTGCATGTGTCTTTTTTTTGTTTGTTTTGTTTTAATGCAAATTTAATATACAGTAGTTAAATTAATCATTTTTCTCATTTTTTAACATCTTTATTGGAGTATAATTGCTTTACAGTGGTGTGTTAGTTTCTGCTTTAAAACAAAGTGAATCAGTTATACATATACGTATGTTCCCATATCTCTACCCTCTTGCATCTCCCTCCCTCCCACCCTCCCTATCCCACCCCTCTAGGTGGTCACAAGGCACCAAGCTGATCTCCCTGTGCTATGCGGCTGCTTGCCACTACCTATCTGTTTTACGTTTGGTAGTGTATATATGTCCATGCCACTCTCTCACTTTGTCACAGCTTACCCTTCCGCCTCCCCATATCTTCAAGTCCATTCTCTAGTAGGACTGTATCTTTCTTCCTGTCTTGCCCCTAGGTTCTTCATGACCATTTTTTTTTTCTTAGATTCCATATATATGTGTTAGCATATGGTATTTGTTTTTCTCTTTCTGACTTACTTCACTCTGTATAACTGACTCTAGGTCCATCCACCTCACTACAAATAACTCAATTTCATTTCTTTTTATGGCTGAGTAATATTCCATTGTATATATGTGCCACATCTTCTTTATCCATCCATCTGTTGATGGACACTTAGGTTGCTTCCATGTCCTGGCTATTGTAAATAGAGCTGCAATGAACATTTTGGTACATGACTCTATTTGAATTATGGTTTTCTCAGGGTATATGCCCAGTAGTGGGACTGCTGGGT
>NC_041219.1:22524409-22525628 GCF_002837175.3 Physeter macrocephalus
ATTTCACTCTTTTACATGTAGCTGTCCAGTTTTCCCAGCACCACTTATTGAAGAGGCTGTCTTTTCTCCATTGTATATTCTTGCATCCTTTGTCATAGATTAGTTGACCCTAGGTGCATGGGTTTATCTCTGGGCTTTCTATCCTGTTCCATTGATCTATATTTCTGTTTTTGTGCCAGTACCATATTGTCTTGATTACTGTAGCTGTGTAGTATAGTCTGAAGTCAGGGAGTCTGATTCCTCCAGCTCTGTTTTTCCCTCAAGACTGATGTGGCTATTCAGGGTCTTTTGTGTCTCCATATAAATTTTAAGATTTTTTGTTCTAGTTCTGTAAAAAAATGCCTTTGGTAATTTGATAGGGATTGCATTGAATCTGTACATTGCTTTGGATATTATAGTCATTTTCACAATATTGATTCTTCCAATCCAGGAACATGGTGTATCTCTCCATCTGTTGGTATCATCTTTAATTTTTTTCATCAGTGTCTTACAGTTTTCTGCATACGAGTCTTTTGTCTCCCTAGGTAGGTTTATTCCTAGGTGTTGTATTCTTTTTTTTGCAATGGTAACTGGGAGTGTTTCCTTAATTTCTCTTTCAGATTTTTCACTTCCAAAATTATGTTGAATATAGTGGTGAGAGGGGACATCCTTGTCTTGTTCCTGATCTTTCAGGAAATGGTTTCAGTTTTTCACCATTGAGAATGATGTTTGCTGTGGGTTTGTCGTATATGGCCTTTATGATGTTGAGGTAGGTTCCCTCTATGCCCACTTTCTGGAGAGTTTTTATCATAAATGGGGTGTTAAATTTTGTCAAATGCTTTTTCTGCATCTATTGAGACGATCATATGGTTTTTATTCTTCAGTTTGTTAATATGGTGTAGCAGATTGATTGATTAGCATATATTGAAGAATCCTTGCATCCCTGGGATAAATCCCACTTGATCATGGTGTATGATCCTTTTAATGTGTTGTTAGATTTTGTTTGCTAGTATTTTATTGAGGGTTTTTGCATCTATATTCATCAGTGATATTGGCCTGTAATTTTCTTTTTTTGTAGTATCTTTGGTTTTCCTATCAGGGTGTTGGTGGCCTCATAGAATGAGTTTGGGGGTGTTCCTTCCTCTGCAATTTTTTGGAAGACTTTGAGAAGGTTGGGTGTTAGGGCTTCTCTAAATGTTTGATAGAATTCACCTGTGAAGCCATCTGGTCCTGGACTTTT
>NC_041219.1:22527281-22528824 GCF_002837175.3 Physeter macrocephalus
TTCTCTGATTGCGGTGGCTAGGACTTCCAAAATTATGTTGAATATAGTGGTGAGAGGGGACATCCTTGTCTTGTTCCTGATCTTTCAGGAAATGGTTTCAGTTTTTCACCATTGAGAATGATGTTTGCTGTGGGTTTGTCGTATATGGCCTTTATGATGTTGAGGTAGGTTCCCTCTATGCCCACTTTCTGGAGAGTTTTTATCATAAATGGGGTGTTAAATTTTGTCAAATGCTTTTTCTGCATCTATTGAGACGATCATATGGTTTTTATTCTTCAGTTTGTTAATATGGTGTAGCAGATTGATTGATTAGCATATATTGAAGAATCCTTGCATCCCTGGGATAAATCCCACTTGATCATGGTGTATGATCCTTTTAATGTGTTGTTAGATTTTGTTTGCTAGTATTTTATTGAGGGTTTTTGCATCTATATTCATCAGTGATATTGGCCTGTAATTTTCTTTTTTTGTAGTATCTTTGGTTTTCCTATCAGGGTGTTGGTGGCCTCATAGAATGAGTTTGGGGGTGTTCCTTCCTCTGCAATTTTTTGGAAGACTTTGAGAAGGTTGGGTGTTAGGGCTTCTCTAAATGTTTGATAGAATTCACCTGTGAAGCCATCTGGTCCTGGACTTTTTGTCTGTTGTAAGATTTTTTTTTTTTTTTTTTTTTTTGCGGGTACGCAGGCCTCTCACTGTTGTGGCCTCTCCCGTTGCGGAACACAGGCTCCGATGCGCAGGCTCAATGGCCATGGGTCATGGGCCTAGCCACTCCGTGGCATGTGGGATCTTCCCAGACCGGGGCACGAACCCGTGTCCCTGCATCAGCAGGCGGACTCTCAATCACTCTGCCACCGGGGAAGCCCTATTGTAAGGTTTTTAATCACAATTTCAATTTTATTTCTTGTGATTGGTCTGTTCATATTTTCTGTTTCTTCCTGGTTCAGTCTTGGAAGGTTATACCTTTCTAAGAATTTGTCCATTTCTTCCAGGTTGTCCATTTTATTGGCATATAGTTGCTTGTAGTAATCCCTCATGATCCTTTCTATTTCTTCCTGGTTCAGTCTTGGAAGGTTATACCTTTCTAAGAATTTGTCCATCTGGTCTTTATGATTTCTTTCCTTCTGCTAAGTTTGGATTTTGTTTGTTTTTCTTTCTGTAGTTCCTTTAAGTGTAACGTTAGATTGTTTATTTGAGATTTTTCTTGTTTCTTAAGGTAGGCTTCCATTGCTATAAACTTCCCTCTTAGAACTGCTTTTACTGCATCCCAAATACTGCATAGTTTTTGGGTCATCCTGTTTTCATTGTCATTTGTCTCTAGTTATTTTTTGATTTCCTCTTTGATTTCTTCAGTGATCTCTTGGTTATTTAGTAACGTATTGTTTAGCCTCCATGTGTTTGTGTTTTTTACGTTTTTTTCCCTGTGATTGATTTCTGATCTCATAACGCTGTCGTGAGAAATGATGCTTGATATGATTTCAGTTTTCTTAAATTTATTGAGGCTTGATTTGTGACCCAAGATGTGATGTATCCTGGAGAATGTTCC
>NC_041219.1:22529386-22530672 GCF_002837175.3 Physeter macrocephalus
AATGTCCTATAAATATCAATTAAATCTATCTGATCTATTGTGTCACTTAAAGCTTGTGTTTCCTTATTAATTTTCTGTTTGGATGATCTGTCAATTGGTGTAAGTGAGGTGTTAAAGTCCCCCTCTATTGCTGTCTTATTGTCGATTTCCTTTTTATAGCTGTTAGCAGTTGTCTTATGTATTGAGGTGCTCCTATGTTGGGTGTATATATATTTCTAATTGTTATATCTTCTTCTTGCATTCGTCCCTTGATCATTATGTGGTGTCCTTCCTTGCCTCTTGTAACATTCTTTATTTTAAAGTCTATTTTGTCTGATACGAGTATTGCTACTCCAGCTTTCTTTTGATTTCCATTTTCATGGAGTATCTTTTTCCATCCCTCACTTTCAGTCTGTGTGTCCCTAGGTCTGAAGTCGGTCTCTTGTAGACAGCATATATATGGGTCTTGTTTTTGTATCCATTCAGCAAGCCTGTGTCTTTTGGTTGGAGCATTTAATCCATTCACGTTTAAGGTAATTATCAATATGTGTGTTCCTATTACCATTTTCTTAATTGTTTTGGGTTTGTTTTTGTTGGTCCTTTTCTTCTCTTGTGTTTCCCACTTAGAGAAGTTCCTTTAGCATTTGTTGTAGAGCTGGTTTGGTGGTGCTGAATTCTCTTAGCTCTTGCTTGTCTGTAAAGCTTTTGAAATCTCCATCGAAACTGAATGAGATTCTTGCTGGGTAGAGTAATCTTGGTTGTAGTTTTTTCACTTTCATCACTTTAAGTATATCATGCCCCTCCCTTCTGCCTTATAGAGTTTCTGCTCAGAAATCAGCTCTTAAACTTATGGGAGTTCCCTTGTATGTGTGTTGTCATTTTTCCCTTGCTGCTTTCAGTAATTTTTCTTTGTCTAATTTTTGCCAATTTGATTACTGTATGTCTTGGCATGTTTCTCCTTGGGTTTATCCTGTATGGGACTCTCTGCGCTTCCTGGACTTGGGTGGCTATTTCCTTTCCCATGTTAGGGAAGTTTTCGACTATAATCTATTCAAATATTTTCTCAGGTCCCTTCTCTCTCTCTTCTTCTTCTGGCACCCCTATAATGCGAATGTTGTTGTGTTTAATGTTGTCCCAGAGGTCTCTTAGGCTGTCTTCATTTCTTTTCATTCTTTTTTCTTTATTCTGTTCCGCAGCAGTGAATTCCACCATTCTGTCTTCCAGGTCACTTATCCGTACTTCTGCCTCAGTTATTCTGCTATTGATTCCTTCTAGTGTAGTTTTCACTTCAGTTATTGTATTGTTTA
>NC_041219.1:22530689-22545794 GCF_002837175.3 Physeter macrocephalus
CACTGTCATTATTCTGAATTCTTTTTCTGGAAGGTTGCCTATCTCCACTTCATTTAGTTGTTTTTATGGGGTTTTATCTTGTTCCTTCATCTGGTACATAGCCCTCTGCCTTTTCATCTTGTCTTTCTGTGAATGTGGTTTTGGTTCCACAGGCTGCAGGATTGTAGTTCTTCTTGCTTCTGCTGTGTGCCCTCTGGTGGATGAGGCTGTCTAAGAGGCTTTGCAAGTTTCCTGATGGGAGGGACTGGTGATGGGTAGAGCTCAGTAAGACTTTAATCTGCTTCTCTACTGATGGGTGGGGCTGGGTTCCCTCCCTGTTGGTTGTTTGGCCTGAGGCCACCCAACACTGGAGCCTACCCAGCTCTTTGGTGGGGCTAATGGTGGACTCTGGGAGGGCTCATGCCAAGGAGTACTTCCCATAACTTCTGCTGCCAGTGTCCTTGTCCTCACGGTGAGCCACAGCCACACCCTGCCTCTGCAGGAGACCCTCCAACACTAGCAGATAGGTCTTATTCAGTCTCCTATGGGGTCACTGCTCCTTCCCCTGGTCCCAGTGCGCACACTACTTTGTGTGTGACTTCCAAGAGTGGAGTCTCTGTTTCCCCCAGTCCTGTCGAAGTCCTGCAGTCAAATCCCGTTAGCCTTCAAAGTCTGATGCTCTAGGAATTCCTCCTCCTGTTGCTGGACCCCCAGGTCGGGAAGCCTGATGTGGGGCTTAGAACCTTCTCTCCAGTGGGTGGACTTCTGTGGTATAAGTGTTCTTATATAAGTTTGTGAGTCACCTATCCAGCAGTTATGGGATTTGATTTTATTGTGATTGCACCCCTCCTACTGTCTCATTTGCTTCTCCTTTGTCTTTGGAAGTGGGGTATCTTTTTTGGTGATTTCCAGAGTCTTCCTGTCGGTGATCTTTCAACAGTTAGTTGTGATTCCGGTGCTCTCACAAGATGGGGTGAGAGCACATCCTTCTTCTCTGCCATCTTGAACTGATCTCTCCATAACCATCATTTTTAAATGAGAAATTCAGTCCCAAGTGATTAACCTAAAGCTATATAAGTAATTTACATCTATTTTATAGAGTTAATTTTACTGTGACTTTTAATTAATAATTCTAGCTTTAAAATATAAAATTCTTCAAGAATAACGTGATAATCTCTGGTGTTTATTGTAAAACAATAATGTTTTTACATATAGCCAGGGATAAGGTTGACCCTTTATAAACACTACTAAGAATGTTCAAGTTATAGGTAAATGGTACAAAAGAACTCTAAATATAAAAATTCACAATTAAAAATTGGTTTTATCAATTTTTTGTCATTAAATCTAAACAAAAGTTTTGAAACAAAGGCAAATATTGAAATATTTACTGTAATTGAAGAGTGAAATATAAGTGTATAAGTGTTCATAATATTTAATTTTTTCGGTGTTGTTCTCTCTCAAGTTGGATGATTATTAGAACAATCCCTAATCTTTAGAATAAATTCAAACATTATATTTAGAGATATTTAGCATATTTCTTACATCTGTTTTGGTGATGTAGACAATGTTTTTTTGTTCTGCTTTTTTTTTCTTAAATAGTGTATTTAAAAAGTTATCCTGGGTTTGTCTGTCTATGGTGATACTCACTCATGCCTTAAAAACACTCCATAGAAATTGGGATTGGGAGTCTGAATATACACTGTTTATGTCAGCCTTGAAGGTAAAGTATTATTCAGAATATGTCATCAATTTTTTCTTATAGCCATCCCTGATACAGTGTTTTAACTTTACTTTTAACTAGGCAATTAACTGTCAATGTTAAGTATTTAAGTACCAAAAAATTAATAAAAAGAATTTGTTCTTTGTATAATATATACCATGAATAGTGCCCTGACTAGTACTTATGTGTATGTCTAGAGCATATGTGAATAATTGCACAAATGCTATACTGCTGTTAGACACTCAAATGATAAAATGTTTAAATATGAATGCTTTGTTTCTTTGGTTCTTAAGGTGTACCTTTTTATTTATTTATTTATTTTTACCTTTTAACGTCTCTGAAATCAGAATAAATCTTACAGTAAAAGGCATTTTACAATTAATTAGTGACCTTTTTTCTTTCTTAATGGTACATAAAATAATAGTGAGCCTTATAATTGATGGCATCTTAGATTGAATGAAATAAAATACATGGCAAAAAATGGTGCCCTTCCATATGGAGAATAACCAATGGTTATAATACTATAGGAAAGATAGGAACTGACAGAAAGGACTGATACTGCATTTTTATAGAATGGACAGCATAAATGAGAATAAGTCACAAAATTTGTTTTCTGCAAAAGTTATAAGCAGTGATTTTTTTTTCAGATGCTCCCTCTCTTCAAATCTCTAAATTCTTAACTTCCTTTAGGCTGTTTCTGTACTCGCCAGGGTTCCCATTACCATGATAGACTACATAAATAGTTTTATGTCGAGCCTCAAAATAAGTCATCAGTGCAGTGTTTAAACATATTCACTTGTTCAAATTCTGTCTTTCCCAAAAGAACATAAATAATAGAGCAGGAGTTTTCAAACAGTTCTATGTTTTGATGAAATAAAAGTTTTAGTAAAATTTTAATATGTAAAGTAGATAAACTGTGGTTTTAGTATTTTAATGTTGAAAGGGAGGAGAGGGTAAACTTCATGAAGCAGTGTTCTTTTGAATTCTTCCTTATCTCCATGGAACACTCCATTCCTAATAACATACCAAACAGATATCCATGTTAATTAGAGTTGTATGTATACATGCACACACACATATATATATATATATATATATATATATACACATTTTTTTTTTCTGGGAGAAATCGGAATGATTATTTTCCAGTTTTATTGAGATATAATTGACATATAACTTTGTCTTTAAGGTGTACAATATAATGATTATATGCATGTGTGTGTGTATATATATAAAATGACTACCAGAATAAGTTAACATCCATCACCTCATATAGTTACAATTTGTTTTCTTGTGATGAGAACTTTTAAGATCTACTCTGTTACCAACTTTCAAATATGCAATACAGTATTGTTAACTATAGTCACCATGCTGTACATTACATCCTCAGACCTTACTTATCTTATAACTAGAAGTTTGTACCTTTTTACCCACTTCATCTGTTCATGGACATTTCTGTGGAGTACTCCATTCCTAATAGTAAAGCAAACAAAATCTGTGTTACTTAGACTCTTTTTTTTAAATTTAACTAATTTCTATCTGTACTTCCGTATTTAAGGTAAATAAAAATAATGCCAAGTTATGGAATAATGTGGGTCATGCTCTGGAAAATGAAAAGAACTTTGAGAGAGCTTTGAAATACTTCTTACAGGCTACCCATGTTCAGCCAGGTAAGCATTATAAACTAATAAAGCTATTATGGTAGTTTATTTTCTTTTTAAAAACATGATTATATTTGTGGAAAAGAGGTAGAGTTTATTTTCAATCTTTATTCCAACTGACTGGAATGGTACAGTGTTTGGTGCTGGCTTATTTTTGAATTGGATTGTATGTTAGAGCTATTTATATCAGACATTTAAGGAGTCTTTTTTTAAACAGAGTTGTTGGGTGGCACTGATGAGCAATTTTGGTGAAGGGATAGATGCAAAAGCTTGATAGTAGTGAGTTTGAGAGAGTGGGAGAAGAATAATTGGAGACAGTTGATATTAAAAACTCTTTTAAAAGGTGTTGATAAGAAATGTTGGTGCTGAGTATGGATGGGGTCAAGAGAGGGTAGTAGGATGATGGGTTTTTTTGTTTTTTGGGAATTTGGGGGGTTTTGTTTTAAGGTGAGAGAAACAAAGCATGTGTGTGACTAATCCATTGAAGCTGGGAAAAATAATAATTCAAGGTGGGGAACCAAAGTACTGGGTCAATGTCCTTGAACAGATGAGAATAGATAAATAGGATCCAGTGCTCAGGGTGAGGATTTCATTCAGTCTGCTGAACCAATAGTTACCCTGTGGTAACAGGGAAAGCAGAGTGTAGAGACATGATATAAGCAGGTGAATAATAGATGAATAGCTTCTGGAAGTTGTCCTTTGTTTGCTTCTGTTTTCTCAGTGAAGTAGAAAGTAAAATCAACAGTAGAGTGTGGGGAAGGGAGAGGAAGTGCTGGAAATCTAAGACCAGGAGAGGGTCTGAAGTAATCATCTAGGACATAGCTTCACAAACTTTAATGTACCTGTAAATCACCTGGAGATCATATGGTTCATGTTCTGATATATAGAGATTTAGAGTAGGACTTGAATTTCTGCATTCTAGTAAGTTCCTAGGTGATACTTAGCCCATGAATCACGTGTTGAGAAACAAAGATCTAGGAAAATGTATAGAGTAGGAAAATATGGTATGATTGTCAAGCAGCTCTAACACCCTACTTGAGGTTAGCAATACTTAATTACAATTAAACCAGTTGATGTGGTTAAAAGTTTTCTCCCACTACTTTATAAGTACAGTGGTACAGGCATGGAGAATTTGGTTAAACAGGATTAGAATTTTGTCAGATGTGTATTACTAAACAAACGGATAAGGGAATATTGAGACACAACCGAAGCTGGTTATGAAGGGATGTGAGAGAGGATGAAAGATGAGGAAAAGGTGATTAGATCAGTCATTTATAGATCTGAAAAATTGTTGGTGTCTGAGTAGGGTCTAGCTAGAGCATTTTTAGTTTTCAGTGTTCCAGGATATGTACCAAACATGGCCACCAGCTACCAAGTACAATTATTACTTTCCATTCAGTATGATGACCCAAAAGCACTTCCCCACACACACATTTCTAAATGTACTCAGAGGGGTGGGGAGTGGTGGGCAGTGCCCCCTATATTTCGACTAGATATGACTGTGGCCATTGAACTGACTAGTTAAAGGAGAATGGAGGTAAAAATTATTGGAAGAAAGGATATCAAGGCAACTATTGGAAGATACATCTATATAGATTTTGAAATTACTAAGAATTTTGACAACTGTGTGATGTTGGAAAGAACAAGGAACCAGGGGCTATATATGAGATTGGTGACTGCAATAAGGAGAGATAGTGGATAATAGAGTTTCGTGATCTGAAATTCAGAGATGAGTGATTTTAAGGAATTACAGTGGTCTGGAAGTGGTAAGGATCAAGGAGGACACCTAACACCAGGCCCAGTGTTGCAAGAGATAAGAAAAAGACCACAGTCACGACTTGGAAAAGCTGCCAGTGTCCCCAAGGCAAAGCCAAATTCCAGTTAGAGAATGTTGTAGAAATATATAACTGACGGTCTAGCTGTCTTTCCAATTTTATGTCCCCTGGCTCTTCATGTAGTTTAGTTTTTCTTGAAATCTAGGGTACATGTCATGAGCTTCCTCACCTCTTTGCATTTGTTCGTGTTCTTCCTTGAGCCTAGAATTCCTCCCTTCTCCTTTCCTTCCCATCCACCTTCTACCATACCCTACTGATCTTTTGCAACCCATCTCACATGGCTTCTTTTCTAAACAAAACAAAAAAGACCCCTCCTATCTTTCCAGTTAGAAGCAAATATTTCTCCTCTTCAAGACTCCTTACAACTTTTGTATCTTTTCTGTGATATTTGTTATTTAAATGTTCGTTTAAAATATTTATTTATTTAAAATATCTATGTATTTAAACTGAGGAACTTCCTAGGGGCAGCATGAACATCTGATTCATCTTCATAGGCCCTGCATCATCTAGCATAGTCTTACACACAGTCAGTGGTCACTAACTGTGGCAGTTTCAATTCATTGCTTTCTGAAGCCTTTTAGGTTCATTCTGGGAGTTTTTAAAAAGAGAAGCAAAGTCATCTTTATGTCAGACACACAGGGACCTGGAGACTTAGAAGACGATATTTAGGCCCCTTCAGCCCTATCTTTCCCATTTCTAAGCTGGGACAGTAATTTCTATCTCATTGTATTGTTGTCAGGATGAAATGAAATCGTGTTGGTGGGTGGGTGTGATTGTGGATGTTTAGTTTAAAATCATTTTTCCTCTCATTGTCAGTTGTCACTTTTGGCTGTTTTTAAGATACTTACTTGAACCTATCTCCTTTAGTTAGTATGACTTCCTACCATACTCTCAAAATTGCTGTCTCTAATAAACAGTGGGCTAGGAAAACAGGCAAATCATTTTATTACAATTTATTATGAAAAAGTACATAATCTTGGAAAAATTGAATTTGTCATTCAGAGACTTCTTGGCTCATTCTGTGTTTTTCAGCTGTGTTCTTCATAGATAGATTTGACAGCTAAAACGACATGTAGGGAAGGAAATCAAGAGTCTTTTTTGTCCCTGTTAGATATATAGATGGAGATAGAACTGTAAGTCTGGAGATAAGGGGAATGGTCAGGACTAGAGATAAAAATTTGAAGTAACAAGCATATAGATGGTATTTAAAACCCTAGAACAGTATAGGATCACAGAGAGTAGAGATTCTTAACATTTAAAGTAGCTTAAAAAAAAAAAAGACATTCAGTCTGAAGGCTTTTCTTGCTTAGCCAGAATAAGAATATAAACTATACAATGGTCTTTGACCAGGCGACATGAATGTCATGTTAGACAAACAGTTGATTACGGTCTTTTGTTTGTTTTGATGGTTACAAGTTTTTTTTAAAAATCTATTCACAAGATAAAATTTTTGCAAATTGAATTACAGTTTCCATAAACACCTTTGTAAGACGAAGGTAGGTTTTTCTCGAGAAACACCAGTTTCTCCAAGGTTTATTTTTGCCTTAAAATCAGTGATTTCATTTTTATCTAACTTCACATCTTTGAAACGAAAATAATCATGGACTTGTAGTTCAACTTTGATGCCATCAAGGTAGAAATGATTTTTAGAGTTTTCAGGAGTTTCCAGACATTTATAAATTTATCTTTTTAAATAAATTGACAAATTTGTGTGTAGGAAATAACTGGAAAGCAACACATATGCCTGGGCCATCAGTGTGACAATACTTAACTTCACTGTTGGTGGCTGAAGAATTATTAGGCACAGAGTTGCCTGATATTTGCCAGTCCTTGTTTACATTGAATTAAAGACAGACTGCTAGATTCAGACTGCTGTTGGTTTGGATAGGGCACTCCTAATAGCAAGATTGTTTTTTGAAATTCTGTAGCTTTTTAGTTATTCAAATGTAATTGATTTTTATATCTTGCCTGCTTTCTTACCTTTTTTTTTTGAATATAGATTTACCTTACCAGTAATGCTGTTTCCTCCTAGAATCTTAAACTTTGTAACTTATTTTAAAAATTGCTTAAAAATTATGTTTCATTTTATTAGCTGTGTTGTGTAGTTTTTTTGATGCTAAATGCTATCTAATTGCTATCTTTGTTCTTTGAGAAAGTAAGGGTGCCTTACTCTAGTGTCTGTAGTCTTCACTGATGACAGTATCTCCTTGCCATAGTTCTAAGAACCTGATTAGTAGGTAGTAATTTGCCTTGTCTTTCATCCTAATGGATAACCTCTTTTCTAAGGTTGGTTGGGGCTCCTTTCAGTAACATTTTAAATACTTACCTGACATAATTTCACTTTTATTTACTTAAACTTTCAGTTTGTTCTTTTCTTAGATTAAATTTTTACTGTATAAATAATTTTTTCAGGTTCTATATACCCTTAGTTTTTTCTGGGTAACTTTCTGATCTCTATAGTAAATGGTATAGATTTATCTGATGTTTAAAAAAAAGAGCTTAGATACACAAGGTCCTATTGTATATAGCACAGGAAACTATATTAGATATCCTGTGATAAACCATAATGGAAAAGAATGTATATATGTATAACTGAGTCACTTTGCTGTACAGCAGGAATTAACACAACGCTGTAATTCAACTGTACTTCAATAAAAAAAAATTTTTAAAGAGCTTTATAAGAGCAAAAACTCTATATGCTCTTGGTAATGCAATGTATTTCAACCTTGGCTCTACATCAGAATTGCCTCTGAAACTTTTTTAAAACATTTTTGCAATCCTATTCCTGAAGATTCTATTTTGATCGAGCTGGGTAGGGTAAGGTATCTGAATTTTCCAAAGCTACACAAGTATTCTGAATTGCAGCCAGTATTGAGAAGCCTTTTTTCTTCTTCTTTTCTTTTCTTCTTTTTTTTTTTCTTTTGGCCTGACAACTTCCTGAGACCCCATGAAATTCAGCAATATGTCCTCAAACAAGAAATCAACCTCTTTCCCCCAATCCTGTCCCCTAGTTCTCTAACTGAACCCATATGGCATCTAACAGTTTTTGTGCAGTGCACACAATTGCCAACCTGAAACATAATTTAGCAAGATCTTAGGACTGTTACTCTCCTCCTAGGGGAATGCCTAAAATATATATGCTTGGCCCCTATGTGTCCTGGGAGTTGCAGGCAGAGAACTATTCCACAATTGCAAAATCATCATCGGTGTCACAGGCAAGTAGTAATCATAATTTGAAACCTTGTCATGTCTGTTAGAGATTCATGTTGAGTAAAATTTGTCTAATTTAAGATTTCCGTTCTTTCTACCTTTATTCCAAACCTTTGAAATATTTACTGGGAAGTATATCTTAAAACTAGTGTGCAATGAACCCTCATATCTTTTTTATTTAAATTTTACATTTTTCTATCCCTGAATAAATTTGCTGAGGATTCGATATATTAAGACAACATTTTTTAAAGTTTTAATTAAATTATTTGGGAATATATCATCATTTAAGAGATCTGGGCCACTGCATCTTAAGTAATACTATAGAATCCGGATAACTTGCACTCCAACCACATTCACAAAAATTTTTAAAAACAAAGTCACAAAGTTTTTTTCACAGGCTCTTTGCCCCTATGCCACCATGGATTCATTTTCGTTATTTATAATACTTGAAATAATTCTAGTAATCATGGTGATCCTTTACACTTGTAAATCCTTTTTGCTTTTGAGTGAATTCCAAAGCTATGTGATTAAGGAAATAGGAGTAAGCCTTAGTATAGGATAGTAAAATATAGTGGAAAAAAAAGATGTAAATTTAATCATTACCTTTATTTCTCCCCTCTCATATCTTAACCCTTCCAGGAGCCATTCAAATAGTTTTTTCATGTTATATGTGTGTTTTCTGTTCTTATGGTACTTTATTTAATAATTTTCTAGTGTAGCCTTGCTCATAAGTTATAATAAGTTGTGTTAGAAGAGCTTTAAGGAGGAAGCAGGACCTATTGCCTCCTTTTGCATTCTTTTGCTTTAGTGTGTTTGTTGCTAGAAACATGTTTTCTTAGTAGTTTACATTGAATACTATTTAGTGTATTTGCCAACAAATGATTTTTTTTTAATTTTAGATGATATTGGTGCCCACATGAATGTAGGAAGAACTTATAAAAATTTAAATAGAACCAAAGCAGCTGAAGAATCTTATATGATGGCTAAGTCGCTGATGCCTCAAGTAAGTAGTTATAAATTATTTCTGTTGTGTCATGTTTGCTAGATGTCCATATTGAATAGAATTATCCAAATGGAAAATCCTTATCTAGTCTTCAGTTTGTTGATATTAAAAGTAAGTTGTCGGGCTTCCCTGGTGGCGCAGTGGTTGCGAGTCCGCCTGCCGATGCAGGGGACACGGGTTCGTGCCCCGATCCGGGAAGAGCCCGCATGCCATGGAGCGGCTCGGCCCGTGAGCCATGGCCGCTGAGCCTGCGCGTCCGGAGCCTGTGCTCCGCAACGGGAGAGGCCACAACAGTGAGAGGCCCGCATACCAAAAAAAAAAAAAAAAAAAAGTAAGTTGTCCAGTGAACCATCTATTACTGTAAGTGTTATAAAAGATTACATTTACTTTTATAGCTCACTTAATTAAAATTTATAATCTGTGAAAACCAAATTATGATATTATGAATTTCAGATATTTTTGATTACAAGTTATTTATGAGTTAAGTGACTTTAAATGAAAAGAATTTTATTTATGTGCAGTAAGCACTAAATTCAACATTACTCCTATCAACAAATAAATGAAGAAAACAGAGTGATAAAATGAGTGGATACATCTCTGTTGCTGTCTTGTGCCCATCATTTGCTATAATGTCACAAGTACAAGATTTCTTGGATATCCACAATACAAAGTCAAAGTTAGAAAATCTGATACTGCCCTTGGCCAGCTAGCTGTGTGTAATCTGCAAAGATAGTTTACCCTGGGCTACAGTTTTCTCAATTGTAGTTTATATTAATACTGTATTAATAACAGTAGTAATATTGAAATGTTTTGACAGTTTGCTAAATGTTTTAAAAACAGAGTTGGACCACATGATACATTAAGAATTATTTCAGTCCTAAGATCCTAAAGTTAAATTGTGTTCAATAAAGATTTTTATCAGATATAATTTATTATGTTCATTGAGAATTTGGGTTCATATATATTATATATAATAACCTTTACTTAACCCAAATAATCAGTTAATTAGAGAATTTTATTTCCTAACTCCACCAAACAAGTGAGGGTTTAGTATAGCTCTGAAGTAAAATTAACTACCCTGTTACCACAACCAGGAAATATTTTGCTGACAACGTGAAAGCTGACATGGTGTAACAAATACAGTAGACTAAGAGAAAAGATCCAAGTTCTATTCCTGGTCTGACTCAAACATACTAAGGGACCTTAGCCTCTAGAAGTTCTGATTTCTATGACTTCATAAAATAATACATATATGAAAATCTAACAGTAGTCTATTGAGCTGGCATGAATGAAAAAATACAACCTTCATTGCTACTAAACATTAATTATTTTACTTACATTTTGTGGATACTGCAGATTATTTCACATTTTTTATGTATTATTTTAGTATTGCAGTGTATCTTTTTATGTTCTATGTAAATTTTAAATAAAACACTAGGACTACTTCAGATTTTATTTGATACTGAAATGTCAAATTATAAAAACACTTTTTTTTTTAACAGATTATTCCTGGTAAAAAATATGCAGCCAGAATTGCACCTAACCACTTAAATGTTTACATTAATCTGGCCAACCTGATACGAGCAAATGAGTCCCGACTGGAAGAAGCGGATCAGCTGTACCGACAAGCGATAAGCATGAGACCCGACTTCAAGCAGGCTTACATTAGCAGGTGTTGTAGTTTGCTTTAGGCTTTCACTATAGAAGATTAAAGCTGCATCTGCATATACTTTTAAGCTATTTTGACTAATTTGGCTTTTTTTCTTCTTCTAGTAAATCTTAGCAACCAAGAGCATAGAAATATAGCCTGTTTTAGACTAACAAATTTAATTGATTGGATTTTAAATTGACAGGGGAGTCCATAACTTATAATAGCAAACTTAGGTTTATTTATACAAAAGGAAGGGTAGGAAAAGCTCCTCTTTAATTTCATTTGCTTCTCATCACCAAATTCATTTTTATTTAAAACAGCTGAAATTTACCTTTTATAATTCTTAATTGTTACAAAATAATTAAGTTATTTTTACAAGAAGTTATTCTTAATTATTATAGAATAATTAAGAAATCATTGTATAATTAAGAAATCATTATATATAAAATTAGTTAAGAAATAATTATATAATATCGAACTCTCAAGAACTTTCTTAAATTAGTACTGAGAATTGACTGGTTATTGTTACTACAAAGAAACTTTTTAGTTGCCAGTAAAAAAATTTTTTCAGTACATGTTAGAACTTGATATATTTTCTCATGTAAGTCTTATCATTTGTATTGTACCTGAGGAAAATTTTATGTTAAACTTTGTTTTGCAGCCTGCTCCAGAAACCTAATTATAATTTGTCACATTGTTTATTTGGGGAAAATGCATTCAGAATTTAAGTTTTTGAAATAAAATCCGTTCATAGCTGGAAGCTGTCTTTGTTCAGCCTTATCTAGTACTTGCTGAGATTCACAAGTTTACTGGGGTTGTATCTATAAATAAATAAAACCTGTCATATGTTAATTTATAAAGAATAATCTCTGCATTAAAAAAATCACATTTTGGACACTTATTCTAGAAATTGGGAATATTAATAGTTTATTTTATTTCATGCCTATGCTAACACTTCAGGAAAGAGTAGTATTATAATAAAAGTAACTCATTTCAGTACTTAAACTGATTTGCACATATGTAAAAATGACTTTTTTAAGCTCTGTAACAGAAAATGTAACCGTATTAGAATGATTTGTAAAATGATTTTCAAACTGTGATTAGTTCCAGATGTGTTCCTCAAAAGTATCTGCAGGTGGCACTGTTGACCTTGCATCCTACCAGATCGGCTTTTTAAATTCCTTTTTTTTTTTAATGAATGGTCATTTTATAGGAATACATCGAAGAAAACTAATTTTAAGGGGTAAACAATTTCTTATGTTCTGCTTTTTGTATAGTGAGACATTGCTAACAGATTTGAATACTGGAATTTCCCCATCACTACTATATTTATATTCCTTCTTCAAATGCTGTTACTTCATCTCCTGACAAATTGATCTCCCACTCTAGTTGGTATCATTTTTCTGATGTAGACTAGTCTGCTGTTTTTCAAGATATATTCAAAGAATATATTTTCTCTGTTCCCCTTTCTTGGATACCTCCCGACATCTTACCCCCTAGCGTCAGTCATGCTTTCTCCTTCTTTAATAATATTTGAAAACGTATCAAGCCAAATTTGCTAAACTAATGTGTTCAGGTTTAAGGACAGTTCATTATTTTTAAAAGAAAATTTTAAGAACCTATGTTAAAAGGAAAGCTGTGAATATGTGGAAAAACTTAAAACTTGTGAAAAATAGTATCTATAGACTGACATGATAATGTAAGTAAAGCTTGTGTTTGATTTTTCCACAGAGGAGAATTGCTTTTAAAAATGAATAAACCTGTCAAAGCAAAAGAAGCATATCTTAAAGCACTAGAGCTGGACAGAAACAATGCAGATCTTTGGTACAACTTGGCGATTGTTCATATTGAACTTAAAGAACCAAATGAAGCCCTAAAAAACTTTAATCATGCTTTAGAACTAAATCCAAAGCATAAGCTAGCGTTATTCAATTCTGCCATATTAATGCAAGAATCAGGTATGTTTTTTCAAAATATTTCTATATTTAAACATATTCTAGTTTGAAATATAATAAAACCTAATGCTACCCCCAGCAAACATTTTATGAATGGATCACTTATATCAAAACTGCATAAATAATTTATAAGAAGAATATTTAAAATACTTGAAGTAAACTTTTCAAGTAATAGCCTTAACATATATGACAGTACTAATTGTTAGTTCTTCTGGTATGTTAAAACTGATTTTTCAGGCAGTCTATTAAGCAATGCCATATTTATCTATTTTGTCATTTTATTCATGGAAATATATCTTATGTATAAATATCATACTATTCAAATAATCTGAATTTGTAAAAATTTTTAGGTAATTATTTCTAGGGAGCCAAGAGCATTATATGTTTTAGACAAAATAGTATTCTATTTTCTCTTGATTTATAAGTCCTAATACTTTTGATATCATTTTGTATCCAGTTTTACTGTTTTCTGAGATGTTATTATAATTTCCTGTATTTTCTATAAATTTAGCAAAACTAAATTATTCATCACAATAAATCAGGATCTTTGTTATATTTTAGTACTGCTTCAGAAGGCAATATATATAATTTATAATCTTAATTTTTGTGTTTGGAAAAATCTCTATATTAATTGTTAGATACTTTTATAAAACGTTTGCAAAAAATGTAAGAATCATAAAATCATATTTTATAGCTAAAGAAGGCCTTTGAGTTTGTTTTTGCCAGTCATCTGTTTTGTAGATTAGAGAGTCAGAACCAAACAGATGTAATAACTACCCTAACTTTATATGGCTAGGTTAGTAACTAATCCAAGACAAGAAGCCTACTTAAGCCTACTGATTTATTTCACATTTTCTTTATTTATCATATTGTCACATAAAAGAATAGAGGAAGATCTTTATGCCTATTATTCAAAAAAGCTAAGTTTAGGAAACTAATGTTTTTGTAAAGTTAGCTAACTTTAGTAATCATGAAAGGTGCCCATTATCTGACACAAGATTGCACTCTGGGGTGTGTAGTTTTAGAAATTGAATTTTTTTGTATTTATTTGCAATAGAAATTATCTCAATAAATATTTGTTTCCTAAAACCTGATTTATATTTATAGGCTTTATATATAATGGTGTATTTTTACCTTCGAAAAGTCCTAAAAAATTTTAAATAACATACAAAAAATATCTGATTTAATAAGACTAGAACATTTTGTTTATCCAGTCATAGTTACTATTTGCAGAGCATTTTTTAATATATCTCATGTAATTATTAGAAAATTCAGTAGGTTAACCCAGACAAGTTAATAATTTGTTTAGTGCATAAAGTCATAACATTAATAGAATCAAGATTGAACATATGTTTTTATTGGCAAATCCCATGCCTCTTACTCTTAATTCTCTATTCTTCATCTACTCCCAGTTAGAATCTAAACTATCAGGAGATATTTCATCCCTTTTAGTTTGTTTTTGTTTGTTTGTTTGTTTTCGTGGTTTTTTAAACTTTTATTATTTTTTATACAGCAGGTTCTTTTTAGTTATCTATTTTATACGTATTAGTGTATACATGTCAATCCCAATCTCCCAATTCATCCCACCACCACCACCCCCCAACTTTCCCCCCTTGGTGTCCATACATTTTTCTCTACATCTCTGTCTCTATTTCTGCCTTGCAAACAGGTTCATCTGTACCATTTTTCTAGATTCCACGTATATGCGTTAATATACAATATTTGTTTTTCTCTTTCTGACTTACTTCACTCTGTATGACAGTCTCTGGGTCCATCCACATCTCTACAAATGACCCAATTTCATCCTTTTTATGGCTGAGTAATATTCCATTGTATATATCTACCACATCTTCTTTATCCATTTGCCTGTCGATGGGCATTTAGGTTGCTTCCATAACCTGGCTATTGTAAATAGCTGTGCAGTGAACATTGGGGCACATGTGTCTTTTTGAATTATGGTTTTTTCTGGGTAAATGCCCAGTAGTGGGATTGCTGGGTCACATGGTAATTCAATTTTTAGTTTTTTAAGGAACCTCCATACTGTTCTCCATAGTGGCTGTATCAATTTACATTCCCACCAACAGTGCAAGA